>NW_016942676.1:0-7643 GCF_001483705.2 Eufriesea mexicana | reverse complement strand
CAACGAATGGCAGTGTATAGCACAAAAGACGAAGCTATTCCATCCTAACATAACCAAACGTAACATAACCAATCGCAAACTAACTCAGCCTAACCTGCCGCGAACACTACTTCTGGCGTCCCCAGAGACAAGCATAACATATCAGAGCACCGGAGAGCGCAGAAGTCCGTCGAATATGTGTGATTGGCGCAAAAGTTAAAGCGATCTTTCCTAATATACCCAATCGTAACGTAACCGAATGTAACATAACTAAATGTAACGCGGCGAGACCGCTACTGCTGTCCTCCCCAAAGCCAGTAGAGCGCAGGAATACACCGAATAGCAGTGTATAGCACAAAGTGGGAGCAATCCCACCCTACCCTTTCCAAACCTAATATAACCAAGCGTTACCTTTCTCAAACTTACGTGCCGCCACCACTACTCCTGACCTCGCCAGATCCAAACAGAACATATTAGAGCACAGTAGAGCGCAGAAACACACCGAATATCCGAGTGTGGCACAAAAGCTAAAGCCATCCTTTCCTAACCTAATAAATCGTAGCATAACCAAACTTAACATAATCGAACGTAACATAGCTTAAAGTTACGTGCCGCGACCACTATAGCTGGCCTCCCCAGATTCGAGCAGACGGCAGGGGAGCACTGTAAAACGAAGAATTCCACCGTATAGCGGTGTATATCGCGATACACCGAGCTATGCCAACCTAACCCAAACTAACATAACATAACCAATCGTAGCCTAACGCAACCTAGCGTGCCGAGACCAAAATTGCTGGCATCGCCAGATCCAAGCAGTGCATATAAGTGTGACGTAGAGAGCAGAAATCCACCGGATAACAGTTTATAGCACAAAAGCCGAAGCTACACTCTAACAACTTGCCCAAACGTAACATAACCAAACGCAACGAAAAACAAACTGAGGTACCACGAGGACTATTTCAGGCCTGACGAGAGCCGGGCCGATTGCAGAAGAGCATTGCAGGGCGCTGGAGTCGACGGAATGTCAGTGTATAGCACAAAAGTCATGGCAATCCCAAACAAACCTAACCAAACCTAGGCTAACCAAACGTAACACGACTCAACCTAACTTGCCGCGACCACTATTCCTGGCGACCCAGACACAAGCAGAGTGTGATAGCGCACAGTACAGCACTGAAGTCCATCGAATAGCAGTGTGTAGCACAAAAGACGTAGCTATCCCAGCCTAACACAACGTACCCTAACCTAGCCAAACGTACTATAATATGACCTATCGTGCGCGACCACCATTACTGGCCTCCAGAGAGTCGAGCAGATTGTATTAGAGCAATGTAGATCGCAGGAACCCACAGAAGAGCAGTGTATAGCATGGAAGTTTAAGCTATACTAACCTATATTAACCAAACGTAGCATAAGCAAGCGCAACATAACTCAGACTAACGTGCCGAGAACACTATTGCTGGCACCACGAGAGCCAAGCAGAGTAGAGCACAGCAACGTAGGAGGCTGAAGTGAACCGAGAGCCTGTGTATAGCACAAACGTCAAAGCCTTCCTAACAGAACATAACCCAACATAACAGAGCCAAGCGTAAATTAACACAACCAAACGTGCGGCGACCACCATTGCTGCCCTCCCGAGAGAGAAGCAGAAAACATCAGGCCACAGTGGAATGCAGAAAACGAACGCATAGCCGTGTGTTGCATAAAAGTCAATGCTATCCTGTCATAACCTGTAACACGTAACGTAGCCAAACGTACCTTAACTAATCCTGAAGAGGGGAGACGATTACTGCTGGCCTCCCCAGAGCCAAGCAGGGCATATTAGGGCACAGCAGAGCGCAGAAATCCACCGAGCAGTAGTGTACACCACGTAAGACGAAGCTATCCGTACATAACCCTGACAAACATAGACTAACCAAACGTCGCTTAACTAAACCTAACGTGCCGAGGACACCATTACTGTCCTCCTCATAGACGAGCAGAGTATAGCAGAGCAATGCGGAGCACAGAAATCCACTGGATAGTGGTGTATAGCACAAAAGTCAAAGAGAATCTGTCCTAATCTATCCAAACGCAACACATCGAAACGAAACATTACCCAACATATCTCGCCGAGGCCACTATTACTTGCCTCCCCAGAGCCAAGCAGGATGTACTAGGGAACAGTAGCGCGCAGAAAACATACAAATTGCAATGTACAGCGCAAAAGTCAGAAATATCGTAACATGAACTACCATAACACAACCCAATCAAATGCAGACTGACTGAACCATATGTGCCGCGTGCTCCATTTCTGGCCATTCCAGAGTCGAAGAGAATATAGTAGCGTCAGCTAGAGCGCGGAAATCCACCGTATAACAATGTATACCACGAAAACCGGATCTATCGATACATAATCCAAGCAGACATGACCGAATCAAGCGTAGCCTGACCGAACCTAACGTGGCGGGACAAGTATTACCGGCGTCCCCGGAGTTGTGCAGAGCATAGTGGAGCAATGCAGAGCGAAGAAATCCAGCATGTAGTAGCCTACAGTTGAAAAGAAAACTCTAGTCTGTTCTAACCTAGCCAAACGTAATATAAAGAAACGAAACCAATCTCAACCTAACGTGTCGACACCATTATTGCTGGTCTCCCCAGCGCCAAGCAGAACATATTCGATTCGAGTAGAGCTCAGATATATATAGAAACGCGGTGCACAGCACAGCAGTCGGAGCTACCCTATACTAACATATCGAAACGTCACATAACCCAACGTAGCTGAACTCAAACAAACGTGACGAGACCACTATTCCTGGCCTCCCCATTGTCGAGTAGAGTATAGTGGAGAAATGTAGGGCGCAGAAATCCGGCGGATAGCAGTGTAAAGCGCAAAAGACGATGCTAACCTGTCCTAGCCTGTCCAAACGTAGCATAGGCAAACGAAACTTGACACAGCATATCGCGCCACGACCATCATTTCTGGCCTCTCGAAATTCGAGCTGAGAATAGTAGAGCACAGTAGAGCACAGAATTCCACCAAATAACAGTTTACAGCAAGAAAGTCATAGCTATGCAAGCCTGGCCCAAAAGAACGTAACCTAGCCGAAAGTAGCGTAACCCAACCTAACGTGCCGAGACCACTATTGCTGGTATCCCCATAGCCAAGCAGAAAATACTAGAGCATAGTAGTGCGCAGTAATCCGCTGCATTGCAGTGTAACGCGCAAAAGACAAAGATATCCTAATCTTACCCGACCAAGCCTAAGATAACCAAACGCAGCATAACTAAAAATATCACGCCGATACCGCTGTTGCTCGTCCTCCCATAGCCAAGCTGAGCATATTAGATCACAGTAGAGTACAGATATCCACCGAAAAGCAGTGCATGGGACAAAAGTCAAGGGTACCCTAACCTAATCTGACCTAATCTGACCTAACCAATCGTAGCCTAACTCAATCTAACGTGCCGAGACAACTGCTACTGGCCTCCCCAGAGTAGAACAGAGTATAGTAGAGCAATGTAGAGCGTAAGAGTCAACCCAATAGCGGTGCATAGCACGAAAGTCAAAACTATACTATCCTAAGCTACCGAGACGTGGCGTCGCCAAGCGTAGCCTATAACTACCGAGCCACGGCCGCTATTGCTGGCATCCGCAGAGCCCAGCAGAGCACTGCGGGGCCTAGTAGAGCTCAGAAATACACCAAGTATCAGTCTATAGCACAAAGGTCAAATATATCCTCACGAAACCAGACCAAACCTAACCTAACTGAACGTCGAATAGCTAAACCTAACGAGCTGTGATATCTATTGTTGGCCTCCCCTGAGTAATGCAGAAAATATTAAAACACAGTAAAGCTCAGAAATTCACAGAATAGCATTGTGTAGCACAAAAGTCGAAGTTACACACAACACTACCTAACGCGCCTAGACCACTGTTGCTGACATCCCCGTTTCAAAGCAGGGCGTGTTAGAGCACTCTAGAGCGCAGAAACCCGCCGAACAGCAGTGCACAGCACGAAAGTTAAAGCCATCCTTCCCTAACATGACAAATCGTAAAATTACCAACTGTAACACAGCTCAAGGTAACGAGCCGCGACCACTATTTCCGGCATCCCCAGAGCCAAGCAGAAAACATTTGTGCATAATAGAGCGCAGAAATCATCCCTGTAGCAGTGTATTACACAGAAGTCGAAGCTATCCCATCCGAATCCAACCAATCGTGACGTAACCGAACCTAACCTAATTATACCTACGTGCTGCGACCACTATTGCTGCCCTCCCGGGGACGAGCCGAACAGAGTAGGGTATGACAGTGCACAGAAGTCCATAGAATCGCAGTGTGTAGCAGAAGAGTCGAAGATATCCGAACCCAAACCAAAATAACATAGCCAAACCAAACTTAGCCTAACTCAACATAACGTGCCGCGATCGCCATTGCTGGCCTCGCCAGGGTCAAGCAGAATATAGTCGAGCACAGTAGAGCACAGAAATCCGCGGAATAAGGGTGTACAGTACGAAAGCCGAAGCTATCCTGACCGAAAATAACGAAACCAAGCATAACCAAACGTAATCTGACTCAAACAAATGTGCCGATGCTACTATAGCCCGCATCGCCAGTGACAAGCAGAATATGCTAGAGAACAGTAGAGCACAGAAATCTGCCGCATTGAAGCGTGCAGGAAAGTTTAAGGTCTCCATGCCTCCCTGCCCCAACCTAAGCTATCCAAACGTAGCCACACGCAACCTATCGTGCCGCGACCGCTATTGCTGACCTCTACACAGCAGAGAACAACATATTAGACAAGAGTAGAGCACAGAAATCCATAATCGCGATGTATAGGAGAAAAGCCATAGCTATCCCTACCTAAGCCATACTAACGTAACCTAACCAAACGTAGCATAACCCAACATAACCTGCCGAGACCACTATTGCTGGCCTCGCCAGAGGCAAGCAGAAAAAAACAGTTCGCCCCAGACCGCAGAAATCTACCGTATGGTAGAGTATTACACAAGAATCGAAGCTACCCTCTCCTAAACTAACAAATAGTAACGTAGCCAAACCTAATTTAACTCCACACATCCTGCCGCGACAATTATTGCTGTGCTCCCCGGATCGGAAGGAGACGTAGTAGAGGCCTGTAGATCTCAGATATCCATAGAATAGCAGTGTATAGCAGAAAAGTCGAAGACACCCTAACCTGACCCAAACAAACATAACCTATCCAAACGTAACCTAACTCAACCTAACACGCCAAGACAACTAATGCTGGGCTCCCCAGAGACAATTAGAAAATATCAGAGCACAGTGGAGCGCAGAAATCAACAGAATAGCAGTGTATAGCACAAATGTCAAATGTACCAAAACCCAACCCACACCAACATAACCTAACCAAACTTAGCATAGTCCAACATAGCGTGAGGCCACAACTATTGCTGGCCAACCCAGGGAAAGCAGAATATAGCAGAGCACAGTAGATCTCAGACATCCTACGAATGATAGTATGTAGCACGAAAGTCGAAGCTATCCTGGCCTAATTATACCTAACCTGTCCTAACCGGACGTAACATTTCTCAGCCTAACGTGCAGTGTCCACAATTGCTGTACTCACCAGAGCAAAGCAGAAAGTATTAGAGCACAGTAGAGCGCAGGAATATACCGAAGAGCAGCGTACAGCACAAAGATCGAAGCGGTACTATACTAACATAACCAAAAGTAACGTAACCAAACGTACTCAGTCTCAAATATAAGGTACCGCCGCCACTATTGCTGGCCTCCCGGAGTCGAGCAGAACATACTAGAGCACAGTAGATCGCAGAAATACAAGGAAAGCTGCGAGTAGCAAAATGGTCAATGCTACGCGGGCCTATTCCACCCCAACGTAACCTAAACAAACGTGGCCTAAATACACATAACGTGCCGCAACCGCTATTGCTGGGATCCCGGTAGACGGGCAGAACGTAGTAGAGGAGTGTAGGGCACAGTAATCCGTTGAATCGCAGTGTACAGCGGAATAGTCGAAGATATGCAAGCCTGACCCAAACAACCATAACCTAACCGAGTGTAACCTAACCCAAAATAACGTGCCGCGACCAGTATTCATGGCCTCGCCAGGTCTAAGCAGAATATAACAGGGCACAGTAGAGCGCAGGTATGCGCCGAATAACAGTGCGAAAGTCAAAGGTATCCTGACATAACATAACGTAACCTAACCAAGCCGAACGTAACCTAACTCAACCTATCGAGCCGAGACAACTGTTGCTGAGCTCCCCAGAGCCAAGTCGAAAATATTACAGTACAGTACAGCGCAGAAATCCACAAAACAGCAGTGCGTAGCACAAAACTCGCAGCTATCCTATCCTAAACTAACCTAACTTAACGTAACCAAGGGTAGCATAACTCAGCCTAACGTGCCGGGACCACTATTGCTGGCCTCCCATGGCCAAGCAGAATGTTGTAGAGCACGGTGGAGCGCTGAGATATACCGATTAGCAGTGTCCACCGGGAATGTCTATTCTATCTTAGACGAACGTAACACAACCTAACCAAAAAAAACGTATCCGAATTGTACCTAGCCAGCCGAGACCACCATTACTGGCCTCGCAAGAGCCAAGCAGAAAATATTAGAGCACAGTAGAACGCAGGAGCTCACCGCATTGCGCCGTACAGCACAAAAGTCGAAGGTATCCTAACATAACCCGACCTAACCCATCCTAACCTAAAGTTGCCTATCTCATCGTAAAGTGCTGAGACCACCATTCCTGGCATAACTATATACAAGCAGAACACCCTAGCGGAAGGTAGAGCGCAGCAATGCTCCTAATAGCAGCGTGTGTCAAAGAAGTCAAAACTATCCTATCCTAACATAGGATAGTTAGTCCGGCAGTAGTGGCCGCGGCACGATAGCCTTAGTTAGGTTACGTTTGGCTATGCTGCGATTGATTAGGTTTTGGCAGAGTAGCTTTGACTTTTGCGCTATGCACTACCACACGGTGGACTTCTGCAATCTACACATCTCTAGTGTATCCTGCTTCGCTCTGTGCATGGCAGGAGTAGTGGCCCCAGCACGATAGGATGACTTAAGTTGCGTCTGGTTACGTTACCTTAGTAAAGGTTATGATGGGGTAGCTTTCACTCTTGTGCTATACACTGATATTCGGTGTACTTCTGTGATCTACCGAGCTCTGATATGCTCTGCTTTGCTCTGTGGATGCCAGAAATTGTGGCCGAGGCACGTTGGCTTGAGTTTCGTTACTTTCGGCTGGGTTATGTTACTCTGGGTTAGGCTGGTATAGCTTTGGCTTTTCTGCTATTCACTGACATTTTATGGACTTCTACGCTCTACTATCCTATGGGATGTTCTGCGTGGCTACGTTGAGGCAGCGAAAATGGTCTCGGCACATAAGGTTTAGTTAGGTTACGTTCGGCTATGTTACGTTTGCATATGTTAAGACACGGTAGCAATGAGCTTTGTCCTATACACTGCCATTCGGTGGATTTCTGCGCCATGCCGTGAGCTAACTTGTTCTGCTTGGCTCTGTGTAGGATAGCAATAGTGGTCTTGGCACGTTTCGTTGAGGTAGGTTACGTTAATTTACGTTACGATTGGCAGTGTTAGGAGAGGATAGCCTTGACTTTCGTGTTATGCACTGCTATTCGATTAATTTCTGCGCCCATCTGTGCT
>NW_016942675.1:0-1340 GCF_001483705.2 Eufriesea mexicana | reverse complement strand
GAAAGTTAAGCCTATCCAAACCTGAACAAAACAAGGGTAACCAAACCGAACGCAACCTGACACAACCTGTCGTGCCGAGGCCACTATTACTGGCCTCCCTAGAAACAAGCAGAGTATAGTAGAGCAATCTGGAGGGAAGGTATCCACCGAAAAGCAGCGTTTAGCGCAAATGTCGAACTTATCCTATCCTAACCTGACAAAGCGTAACATAGCCAAACACAAGCCAATCGATCCTAACGTGCCTGGGCCATCATTGCTGGCGTCCGCATCGCCAAGCACGACATATTAGAGAGTATAGCGCACAAGTCCATAAAATATAATTTTATGGCAGAAGAGTATATGCTATACTCGCATGACACAAACTAACCTAATATAACAGAACGTAACCTGACTCTAAGTTTCGTGCCGAGACCACCATTGCTGGTCACCTCAGAGTCGAGCAGAGCATAGTAAAGGAGTGTAGAGCGTAGAAATCAATCGCTTAGCAGTGTACGGCACAAAAATGAAGATTATCCTATCCCAACACTGACAAACGTAACGTAACCGAATTCAACCGAATCCAACCTACACTGCTAGGTAATTATTGCTGGCCTCCACACCTCCCAGCAGAGCACGTTAATATAGAGTGGAGCGCAGTATTCCAAAGAATGGCAATGTGTGGAAGAAGAGCCAAAGTAATCATAACCTAACCCAGACTGGCCTGACCTAACCAAACGTAACATAACTCAACCTAACGTGCAGAGACCGCCATTGCTAGCATCCCCAGTGCCAAGCAGAGCATATTAGAGTACACTATAGAGCAGCAGTTCACCGAATAGCAATATATAGCACAAAAGCCAAAGCTATTATTCCCTAACTTAACCAAACCTAACCAGACCATACGTAACCTAATTCAAACCTTCGTGCCCCCACCAACATTGCTGGCTTCCGCAGAGTCGAGCAGAGCATAGTAGAGCGATGTAGAGCGCGGAAACCCGCGGAATAGCAGCGTACATCACGAAAGGCAAAGACACCATAACCTAAACTAACCCAAACTAGCCTAATCAAACGTAACCTAACTCAACCTGCCATGTCACCATCACTGTTGCTGGCCACCCCTTAGGGTTGAAGAATGATAGAAAAATACGTAATAGCAGTACATAGCGCAAAAGACAAAGTTATCCTCTCCTAACCTAAGCAATAGTTACATACCCAAACGTAACCTGACGCAACCGAACGTGCAGCGACCGCTATTGCTGGCTTCCCAGAGGCAAGAAGATCATATTACAGGAGTGGAGATCGTCGCTATCGACAGAGACGCAGGGTACAGCAGAGAAGTCAAAGCGATCCAAGTCGGACGC
>NW_016942674.1:0-276 GCF_001483705.2 Eufriesea mexicana | reverse complement strand
TGGATGTATGGATCGATCGATGTATGGATGGCTGGGTGTATGCATGGATGGATGTATGGAAGGTTGGATGTATGGATGGATGGATGTATGGATGGATTGCTGTATCGATAGATGGATGTACGGATGGATAGATGTATAGTTGGACGGATCTACGGATGTATGTATGTATGGATGTATATATGTATGGATGTATGGACGGATGGAGATCTGGATGGATGGATGTATGGATGGATTTATGTATGAATGTATGGATGTGTGTATGTATGTATGTTTGAA
>NW_016942673.1:0-2353 GCF_001483705.2 Eufriesea mexicana | reverse complement strand
TCAATGCCATCCTCTCGTATGCTAGCCAATCGTAACAGAAGCAAACGTAATCTAACTCACACTGACGTGCCGGGACGATTATTACTGGCTTCCGCAGAGTCTGGCAGAGAACAGTGGCGCAACGTAGAGCGCGGAAATTCTACGAAGAGCAGTGTTTGGCACAAAAGTCAAAGCTATTCCGTCCTAGCCTGTCCTATCGTAACACAGCCGAACGCAGCACGACTTAATCTAACGCGCCGAGACCACTACTGCATGCTTCCCCAGAGCCGAGCTGAATACGCTAGAGCACAGTAGAGCGCAGAAAGCCACCATACAGCAGCATGTAGCACAAAAGTCAAGGATATCCTAACCAAACTTGCCATAGCTGCACCTAACAAAACATGGAACAGCTAAACCTAACGAGCCGAGACCTCTATTGCTGGCCTCCACAGAGCCAAGCAGAATATGTTGAAGGGCAGTTGAGTGCAGAAATCCACCGAATGGCAGTGTATAGCGCAGAAATCATAGCTACCCTAGCTTAACCTATACAAACATATCATTACCGAACGTAACCAAACCCAAACTAACTTGCCTAGACAACTATTTCTAGCCTCCCCAGAGCCAAGCGGATTACATTAGAGGAGAGTAGAGCGCAGAAACCAATGGAATCGAGGTGTATGGCAGAAAAGTGAAAACAATACAAACATAACACAAGCATTCATGGTCTAACCAAACGTAGCCTAACACAACCTAACGTGCCGAGGCCAATATTAATTGCCACCCCAGGGTCGAGCAGAATATATTAGAGCAATGTGGAGCATAAGAATACAACGAATAGCACTGTACGGTACAAAAGTCGAAGACATTCTGTCCAAACCAAACGTAACGTAACCTAAGCAAACGTAACATAACAAAAACTAAGGTGCTGCGGCCAGTATAGCCGACCTCCAAATAGCCTAGCGGAGCATAATGGGGGCTAGTAGAGCGCAAATGTCCATAGAATCGCAGTGCATAACAGAAATGACGAAGCTACCCAAACCCAACCATAGCTAACGTAACACTGCCAAACGTCGCATATCTCAAACAAACTTGGCGAGACAATTATTTCTTTCCTCCCGAGAGCTAAGCGGAACAAACTGGAGCACAGCAGAGCAAAGAAATCCACCGCACATCAATGTGCAGAGCAAAGGTCGAAGACGTTCTATCCTAACCCAAACAGGCCTAACATAACCAATCGTGACCTAGACCTACCTGGCGCGCCGCGGCCACTATATCTGGCCTCGCCTGAGTCGAGCAGCGTAGAGTAGAGCAATGTAGAGCCTAGATATCCAGGGAATGGCAGCGTATATCACAAAAGTCGAAGCCATCCTATCCTAACCTATCCAAACGTAATACAGCCAATCGTAACATAACTTAACGTTATGAGCCGAGACCACGATTACTTGAATCCGCAAAGCCAAGCAGAACACACTAGAGAATAGTAGAGCGCTGGTATCCAACAAACAGCAGCAAATAGCACAAACGTCAAGGAATCCCTTACCCTACCAGACCTAACCTGACTCAACCAAATGTAGACTAAATGAACCCAACCAGCGGAGACCAATATGCTGGCCTCCCCAATGCCAAGCAGAAAATATTAAAGGAGAGTAGAGCGCAGAAGTCCAAAGAATGGCAATGTATAGCAGAAAGGTCAAAGCTATCCAAACCCAACCCAGACAAGCCTAACCTATCGAAACGAAACCTAATACAACCTAACCTGCCGAGACCACTATTGCTGGCACCCGCAGAGCCGGGCAGATAATGCTAGAGCACAGTAGAGCGTGGAAATCGTCCGCAATGCTGTGCATAGCACAAGAGACGAAGGCAACCTGACCAAACATAATTTAACCTGACCTAACCAAACGTAACTTGCCGCGATTCACAATTATGTTACATTTGCGAGGTTGGGTTAGGCATAGTTCGATTATGATAGCCATGACCTTCGTCTATACACTGTGTTTCTATGGATTTCTGAACTCTACTCTCCCCTAATCTGTGCTGCGCGGCTCTGGAGTGGTCAGCAGTGGACGTCACGGCACTATAGGTTGAGTTAGTTTGCGTTTGGCTATGTCACGCTTTGTTATGTTAGGACAGTGTAGCACTGACTTCTTTGCTACCCGCTGCTATTCGAAGAGTTTCTGCTCCCTACTGCGCTCTAATATTTTCTACTAGTCTCTAGGGAGGACAGAAATTATGGTCGTGTCACGTTACGTTTTGTTATGGTACGCTTGGCTGTGTTACGTGAGGCTGCGTTTGGTCAGGATAGCTTTGACCTTTGTGCTATACTCTGCTACCCGGTGAGTGTCTGCACGGCAGTGTGCTCTAGTGTGTTCTG
>NW_016942672.1:0-2297 GCF_001483705.2 Eufriesea mexicana | reverse complement strand
ACAGCATTGCAATGGCTATAGTAGCCCAATAGAATTCCTCCTCCTTACGTATACAAGGGAGATAGCTCACCACGATATTAGTAGAAAATAAGAATAAAATTGAATTTTGCCGGCAGATTCCATAGCATTGAAATGACTATAGCACGCCAATAGGATCTTCCCTCCTTGTTTATGTAAGAAAATTAGCTCACCACGATATTAGTCGAACATGTGAATAAAATTGAATTTTACAGCCAGATTCTACAGCATTGCAATGGCAATAGTAGGCCAATAGAATTCTTCCGCCTGGCGTATACAAGGGAGTTAGCTCACCACGATATTAGTCGAAACTAACAATAAAATTGAATTTTCCATGCAGATTCTATAGTATTGCAGTGGCTATAGCACGGCTGTAGAATATTTCTTCCTTATTTACCCAACAAAATTAGCACACCACGATATTAGTCGAAAATGTCAATAAAATTGAATTTTCCACGCAGATCCTATAGCATTGCAATGGCCATAGCACGCCAATAGTGTCCTTCCTCCTTATCGATGCAAGAAAGGTAGCTCGCCACGATATTAGCAGAAAATGTCTATAAAACTGAATTTTCCAGGCAAACCCTATAGCATTGCAATGGACATAGCACGCCAATAGCGTCCTTCCTCCTTATCTAAGCAAGAAAGCAAGCACACCAGGATATTAGCGGAATATGTCAATAAAATTGTATTTTCCAGCCCAATTATATAGCAGTGCAATTGCTATAACACGCCAATAGAATCTTTCCCCCTTATTTATCCAAGAAAGTTAGTTCACCACTATATTAGACGAAGATGTCGATAAAATTGAATTTTCCACGCAGATCCAATAGCATTGCAATGGCCATAGCACGCCAATAGAAACTTTCCTCCTTATTTATCCAGGAAAATTAGCTCACCACGATATTAGCCAAAAATGTAATTAAAATTCAATTTTCCAGTCAGATTTTGCAGCATTGCAATGGCTATAGCACGCCAATAGTGTCTTTCCTCCTCATTTATGCGAGAAGGATAGTTCACCACTGTATATGTCGAAAATGTCAATAAAATTGAATTTTCCACGCAGATTCAATAGCATTGCAATGGCTATAGAACGCCAATAAAATCCATCCTCCTTATCTAAGCAAGAATGTTAGCCCACCACGACACTAGTAGAAAATAACAATAAAATAGTATTTTCCGGGCAGATTCTATAGCATTGCAATGGCTATAGCACGCCAATAGGTTCTTCCCTCCTTATTCATGAAAGAAAGTTAGCTCACCAAGATATTAGTCGAAAAAGTCAGTAAAATTGAATTTTCCAACGAGATCCTATAGCCACGCATTCGCTAGAGCACGTGAATGGAATATTTCCTCCTTATAGATGCAACAGTTAGCTCACCACGATATTAGTCGAAAATGACAATATAATTGCATATTCCTGCCAGATTCTAAACCACTGCAATGGCTATAGCACGCTAATGGAGCATTTCTACCTTATTTATGCAATACAGCAAGCTCACCACGATATTAGTCGAAAATGACAATAAAATGGAACTTTCCTGGCAGATTCTCCAGCATTGATATGGCTATAGCACGCCAATAGAGTCTTTCCTCCTCATTTATGCGAGAAAGTTAGTTCACCAGTTTGGTTCACCACAATATTAGTCGAAAATGTCTATAAAAGTGAATTTTCCAGCCGGATTCTATAGCTCTGCAATGGCTTTAGCACGCCAATGGAAACTTCACTCCTTATTTATGCAAGAAAATTATCTCACCACGATATGAGACGAAAATGTCGACAAAATTGAATTTTCCATCCAGATTCTATAGCACTGCAATGGCTATAGCGCGCCAATAGAATCCCTCCTTTTTCTACCTTATTTATGCAATACAGCAAGCTCACCACGATATTAGTCGAAAATGACAATAAAATGGAACTTTCCTGGCAGATTCTCCAGCATTGATATGGCTATAGCACGCCAATAGAGTCTTTCCTCCTCATTTATGCGAGAAAGTTAGTTCACCAGAATATTAGTCGAAAATGTCTATAAAATTGAATTTTCCATCCGGATTCTATAGCTCTGCAACGGCTATAACAAGCCAATAAAATCTTTCCTCCTTCTTTATGCAAGAAAACTAGCTCACCTTGATATTAGTCGAAAATGTAAGTAAAATTGAATTTTCGAGCAAGATTCTACAGCATTGCAACGGCTATAGTAGGCCAATAGAATTCGTCCTCCTTACGTATACAAGGGAGATAGCTCACCACAATATTAGTAGAAAATGACAATAAAATT
>NW_016942671.1:1323-1674 GCF_001483705.2 Eufriesea mexicana | reverse complement strand
ATTTTCCAGCCAGATTATATGTCATTGCAATGGCAATAACACGCCAATGGTATTCTTCCTCCTCGTTAATGCAAGAAAGTTAGCTCACCACAGTATTAGTCGAAAATATCACTCAAACTGAATCTTCCAGCCAGATTCAATAGCACTGCAACTGGTATTGCACGCAAATAGAATCTTTCCTCCTTATTCATGGAAGAAAGTTAGCACACATCGATATTAGTTGAAAACGTCAATCTAATTTAATTATCCAGCATGTTTCTGTAGCATTGCAATGGCTATAGCACGCCAATAGAATCTTTCCTCCTTGTTTATGCAAGAAAGTTAGCCCACCCCGATATTAGTCAAAAATGT
>NW_016942671.1:974-1208 GCF_001483705.2 Eufriesea mexicana | reverse complement strand
CTGAATCTTCCAGCCAGATTCTATAGCACTGCAACTGGTATTGCACGCAAATAGAATCTTTCCTCCTTATTTATGCAAGAAAGATAGCACACAACGATATTAGTTGAAAACGTCAATAAAATTTAATTATCCAGCATGATTCTATGGCGTTGCAATGGCTATAGCACGCCAATATAATCCTTTCTCCTTATTTATGCAAGAATGTCAGCTCACCCCGATATTTGTCGAAAATGT
>NW_016942671.1:0-672 GCF_001483705.2 Eufriesea mexicana | reverse complement strand
GACGCCAATAGTTTCTTTCTTCCTTATTTAGGCAAGAAAGTTCGCTCACCAAGGCATTAGAAAAAATGTTAATAAAATTTGGCTTTCCAGGCAGATTATATAGCATTGCAATGGCCATAGCTCGCGAATAGAAGCTTTCCACCTTATCTAAGCAAGGAGCACAGCTCACCACGATATTGCCAGAAAATGTCGACAAAATTGAATTTTCCAGCCAGATTATATAGCACTGCAATGGCAATAGCACGCCAATAGTATTCTTCCTCCTTATATATGCAAGGTCAGCTCACCACCATATTGTCCGAAAATGTCAACAAAATTGAATTTTCCAGCCAGATTATATAGCATTGCAATGGCAATAGCACGCCAATGGTATTCTTCCTCCTTGTTAATGCAAGAAAGTTAGCTCACCACAGTATTAGTCAAAAATATCAATCAAACTGAATCTTCCAGCCAGATTCTAAAGCACTGCAACTGATATTCCACGCAAATAGAATCTTTCCTCCATATTTATGCAAGAAAGCTAACTCACCACGGCAATAGTCGTATATGTGAATAAAATTGTATTTCCCATGCAGATTCCACAGCATTGCAATGTCTATGGCACGCCAGTAGAAACTTTCCTCCTTATATATTCAAGAAAGTTATCTCACCACGATATTAGTTGAAAATGTC
>NW_016942670.1:0-351 GCF_001483705.2 Eufriesea mexicana | reverse complement strand
CAATGCTATAGAATCTGGCTGGAAAATTCAATTTTGTTGACATTTTGGATTAATATCGTGGTGGGATAATTTTGTTGCATAAATGTGGAGGAAAGATTCTATTGGCATGATATAGCCATTGTAATGCAATAGAATCTGACTGGAAAATACAATTTTATTGACATTTTGGATTAATATAGTGGTGAGCTAATTTTGTTGCATAAATAAGGGAGAAAGATTCTATTGGCATGATATTCCCATTGCAATGCTATAGAATCTGACAGGAAAATTCAATTTTACTTACATTTCCGACTAATATCGTCGTGAGCTAATTTTGTTGCATAAATAAGGAGGAAAGATTCTATTGGCATG
>NW_016942669.1:0-18522 GCF_001483705.2 Eufriesea mexicana | reverse complement strand
TTGGATCTGTATTTTATAATTTTGGAACTGCTACAGAACCTAAATCATAATTGAACAGATTGAGCCAGAGGTTAGAACTCTATATTGGTGGATATAACAGGTACCGCACGGTCAATTGGAGATATCCCAAGATACGACGGCAAAATATATTGATTATTCCAGAAATGCTTTGGAATTTACATCCCGTGTGAACAAAGCAGCCAACGGAAACATTACTGTGATGATGGCTATACTCAGTACCGCTTTGACAATTTTTAATATCTCGGGGATCACAGGATATTCATTTTGTCATTCTAGTGTTGTTATGGAATTTATGTCACCACTGACATATTAATCCGTCTGCTACAGTGCTTTACTGGTAGTTTCAATGAGTAACGCACTGACAATAAGAAATATCTGAAGCCATAAACGAAATGTACATTCATTAAACCGGAATTGCTATGGAACTTCCATCCTCAGTCAGCAAGGTATTCCAACGGATACATTACAGTGATGATGGCTGTCCTCAGTACCGTGCGGTCAATTTTTAATATCTTGAGGCTAATTGGATCTGTATTTTGTAATTCTAGAATTGCTATTGAACTTAAATAGTAATTAGACAGGTCAAACCAACGGATACAGCGCTATATTGGTGGATATAAGATGTACCGCACTGTCAGTCCGTAATATCTCAAGATATAACTGTAATATACACTGATTATTCGCGAAATGCTTTCGAATTTACATCCTCAGTGAACAAAATAGTCCAACGGCGATATTACAGTTATGATGGCCGTACTCAGTACTGTGTTTCCAATTTGCAAACATCAGGTTGCACAATGTTGGCATTCCGTCATTCTAGGATTGTTATAGGACTTAAATCATAGCTAAACGGATTAATCCTTCGACTAAGGTTGTATATTGCTGGATGTAGTGTGTACCATACTGTTAATATTGAATGTCTCAAGAAACAAACGTAGTATACATTGATTATTCAAGAACTGCTATGGAAATTACATCCTCAGTGAACGAAGTTGCCGATGGAAGCATTACAGTGATGATGGTGGTACTAAGTACCGTTTCGCCAATTTTTAATATCTCGAGGTTCACTTGATATATATTTTGTCATCCTAGAGTGGTTACGGAATTTAAATCACCATTGAACAGATTAATACTGAGACTACAGTGGTATATTGGTAGATATAATGTGCCCGATGCTGTGAATAGGAACTGTCTCAAGCCATGAACGTAATATGCATTGATTATTCCGGAATTGCTTTGGAACTTACATCCTCAGTGAGCAATATAGTCCAACGGCGATATTACCGTTATGATTGGAGCGCGCAGTTCTGCGATGCCGATTTGTTATATCTGGAAGCGCATTGGACTCCTATTTTGTCATTCCAGAATTGCAATAGAATTTGAATCATAATTGAACAGATTAATCCTTCGACTACAGTGCGGTACTGGTGGTTGTAATGCATGCCGTACTGTCAATAGGAAATATCTGAGGACAGGAACGTAATATACAACGATTATTCCTGAATTGGTTTGGAATTCACCTCCTTTGTGATCAAACATGTCAAATGGAAACGCTACAGAGAGGATGGCTGTCCTCAGTACCGTATTGTCAATCGTTAATGCCTCGAGCGTCACGGGATCATTACCTTGTCATTCTAGAACTGCTATAGAAGTTAAATCCTAATTGAAGAGATTAATCCAACGGCTACAATTCTATGTTGGCAGATATATCGGGTAACTCACTGCCAATTTTAGGTATCTCGAGATATAACCGCAATATACATTGATTGTTTCAGAGATGCTTTAGAATTTGCATCCTCAGTGCACAAAGTAGTCGAACGGCGACATTACAGACTTGATGGCTGTACTCAATACTCTGTTGGCAGTTTGTTATGTCTTGAGGCTCACTGGATCCTTATTTCTTTATTCTAGATTTGCCTTTGTATTTAAATCGCAATTGAACAGATTAATCCATCGGCTACTCTGCTATATTGATAGATTTAATAAGTACCGCACTGATAGTTGGAAACGTCTCAAGCCATAAACCGAATATACGTCCATAATTCCCGATTTGCTTTGTAATATGCATCCTCTGTGGACAAAGTACTCCAACGGCGACATTAGGGTTGGTGGCTGCTCTCAGTACACTATTTTCAATTTTTAATATCTCGATGCTAACTGCACACGTATTTTGTCATTCTAGAGTTGTCATTGAATTGAAAGCAGAATTGAACAGATTAAGCTAACGGCTACAGTGCTATATTGGTGGATATAGCAAGTACTGTACTGTCAATTGGAAACACTTCAATCCAAGACCGTATCATATATTCATTATTCCAGAAATGCGTTGGAACTTAGATTATTAGTGAAGAAAGTAGCCCAACGCCAGCATTACAGTAATGATGGCTCTACGCAGTATTGTGTTGTCAATTGTTAACATTTGGTGGTTCACTGGATCCGCATTTTGTCATTCTAGGGTTGTTATATAATTTAAATCACTATTTAAATGATTCAACCAACGGCTGCAGTGCCTCATAGGCAGACATAGCTAGTACCTCACTTCTAACCGGAAATGTTTCAAGATATAACCGTAACATACATTGATAATTCCAGAAATGCTCTGGAATTTTCATCCGAAGTGAACAATGTAGTCTAACCGCAGCATTACAGTGAAGAAGGCTGCACTCAGTGCCGTGCTGTCAATTTCTAATATCTCGTGGCTCACTGGATCCGTATCTTGTCAATCTAGAATTGTTGAAGAGCTTAGATCATAAATGAACAGATTAATCCAAAGGCTACAGTGCTATATTGGTGGATATAAGATGTACCGTACTGTAAATAGAAAATATCTCAAGCCATAACCGTAATATCCACTGATTACACCAGAGTTGCTATGGAATTTGAAACCTCTGTGAACAAAGTAGTTCAACGGCAACATTACAATGATGATGGCTGCAGTCATTACTCTTTTGTGAATTTTTAATATCTCGAGGCTTACTGGATCTGTATTTTGTCATTCCAGAATAGATACAGGACTTTAATCATGTTTGAACAGTATAATCCAACAAATACAGTGCTATATTGGTGGACATTATAAGTACCGCACTGTCAATAGGAAACGTCACAGGACATAACAGTAATATACACTAGTTATTCCAGAATTGGATTGGAATTTACATCTTCAGTGAACAAAGTAGTCCAGCGGAAACGTTATAGTGGTGACGTCTGTAATCAGTACTGTGTTGTCAATCCTTAATATCTCAAGGCGTACTGAATATGTATCTTTTCGCTCTAGTACTGTTACAGGACTTAAATCATAATTGAACAGTTTATTCTGACGACTACAGAGCTATACTGGATAATATGATAATTACCGCACTGTCAATAATAAACCCCTAAAGCCATAACCGTAATATACATTGACTATTCCAAAATTGCTTTGGAATTTTCATCCTCAGTGGACAAAGTTTTTCCAACGGAAGCATTATACTTATGATGGCTGTACTCAGTACTCTGTTGCCAATTTGCAATATCTGGTGGCACACTGGATCCGTATTTTATCATTGTAGAATTGTTATACAATTTATATCGTAAGGGAACTAATTAATCCAACGACTAGAGCGGTACATTGGTGGATATAATGTGTACCGTACCGTCGATTGGAAATGTCTCAGCCCAAGACAGTAGCATATATTCGTTATTCCTGAATTGCTTTGGAATTCATACTATTGGTGTACATAGTAGTCCAGCGTCAGCATTACAGTAACAACGGACGCACTCAGTACAGTGTTGTCAACCTTTAATGTCGCGAGGCTCACTGGGTTTTTGTTTGGTCAATCTAGAATTGTTACAGAAATTAGATCATAATTGAACAGAATATTCCCACGGCTACAGTGCTATATTGTTTGATATAACATGTACCGCCCTGTCAATAGGAAATGTACCAAGATATAAACGTAATATACTTTTTTTACACGAGAATTGCTTTTGAATTATATCCTCAGCGGGCAATGTATTCCAACGTAAACATTACAGCCATGATGGCTGCACTCAGTGCCGTTCTCTAAATTTTGAATATCTCGAGGCACCCTGGATATGAATTTTGTAATTCCAGAATTGTTACAGAAATCTAATCATAATTTAACAGATTAATCCAACGGCTAGAGTGCAATACTGGTGGATATTAAGAGCACCGTACTGTCAGTTGGAAATGTCTCATTTCAAAGCCGTATCATATATTCATTAATCAAGATATGCATTTGAAATCAGATTCTTAGTGAAGAAAGGAGTCCAACGTCAGCATTAAAGAAAAGATGGCTCTAGTCGGTACTGTGTTGTCAATTGTTAATAATTGGAGGTTCACTGGATCTGCACTTTGTCATTCTGGAGTAGTTACAAGATTTAAATCGTCATTTTACAGATGGAGCCAACGGCTGAAGTGCCGCATTGGTGGATATAGCATGTACCGCACTTACAATTGGAAATATTTCAAGACATAAACATGAATACATTGATTATTCCGGAACTTGTTTGGAATTTACATCCTCAGTGGTCAACGTAGTCCAACGGAAACATTACAGTAGTTAGGCCTGTAATCAGCACCACGTTTTCAATTTTTGATACCTTGGGGCTCAGTGGATCCGCAGTTTCTCATTCTAGAATTGGTACAGAACATAAATTATGGTTGGACGGATTAAACCAACGAATACAGTGATATATGGGTGGATATTGTAAGTACCGTACTGTCAATGAGGAGCATCTCAAGCCATAACCGTAATATACATGAATAATTCCTGAATTGCTTTGGAATGTTCATCCTCAGTGAACAATGTATTCCAAGGGCAACATTACTGTGATGATGGCTGTACTCAGTACAGTATTTTCAGTTTCTTATACCTCGAGGCTCACTCGATCTGTATTTCGTCATTCTAGAGCTGCTATAGTACTTAAATAATGATTGAACAGATGAATCCATTGCCTACTGTGCTATATTGATGGATTTAATAAGTACCGTACTGTCAATTAGAAATATCTGAAGCCATAAACCTAATATATATTGATTATTCCGGAATTGCATTGGAATTTGAATACTCAGTAAACAAATTACTCCAACGGCGACATTACTGTTATCATGGCTGCACTCAGTGCTGTGTTGCCAATTTGCAAATCCTGGCGGCTCACACGATACCTATTTTGACATTCTAAAGTTGCTGTAGAATATAGATATAATAAGTACCGCACTGATAATTGGTCGCACCACTAGCCATAAGCCTAAAATACACTGGTTATTCCAGAATTGCATTTCAAGTTACATCCTCAGTGAACAAAGCATTCCAACGGCAACATTACAGTGATGATAGCCGTACTCGATACAGTATTTTCAGTTTTTAATATCTCGAGATTCACTGCGTCTGTATTTTGTCATTCGAATGTTGTTACAGGATTTAGATCAGAATTGGCCATATTAACGCGACGGCTACAGTGCTACATTGGGGGATATAGCAAGTACCGTACTTTCAATGGGAAACGTCTCTAGCCATAACTGTATTATACATTGATTTTTCCAGAATTGCTTTGGTAACTACATTCTCTGTGAGCGAAGTGGTCCAACGGAAACATCACAGTGAAGATAGCTGTGCTCAGCAGTTTGTTGTCAGTTGCTTATTTCCCGGGGCTCATTCTATCTGTACTGTTTCTTCCTCGAATTGTTATAGGATTTACATCATAGCTGAACAAATTGATACAGCAAATGCCGTGTTCTGCTGGTGGATGCACTAAGTACCGAACTGTCAATAAGACGTATCTCAAGCCATATCCGTAATATCCACTGATTACACCAGAGCTGTTTTGGAATTTGCAACCTCTGTGAGCAAAGTAGTCCAACGGTAACATTACAGGGATGATGGCTGTAATCATTACTCTGCTGTGAATTTATAATATCTCGAGGCTTACTGGACCTGTATTTTGTCATGCCAGAATTGGTACAGAACTTAAATCATAATTGAGCTGTATAACCCAACGAATACAGTGCTATATTGGTGGATATTACAAGTACCGTACCGTCAAGAGGAAACGACTCAGGCCATAACCGTAATATATTAATAATTCCAGAATTGCATTGGCATTTACGTCCTCACTGAACAAAGTAGTCCACCGGAAACACTATAGTGGTGTTGGCTGTGGTCAGCAATATGTTGCCAATTTCATAAACCACGTGGCACACCCTGTATGTACTTTGTCATTCTAGAAATAATATGCATTATAAATCATAATTGAATAGATCAACGCAGCAAACGCAGCGCTCTGCTGGTGGATGTACTAAGTACCGTACTGTCAATAGGATACATCTCAAGCCATAACCGTAATATACACAGATTATGCCAGACTTGTTTTGGAATGTACATCCTAAGTGAACATGGTATTCCAACAGAAATATTACAGTGGTGATGGCTGTACACTGTCCTCTGTTGTCCATTTTCAATATCTCAAGTCTCACTGGATCTGTGTTTCGTCATTCTAGATTTGTTACACAATCTAAATCACCTTTGAACATATTATTCCATCGGCTCCAGTGCTATATTGTTAGACTTGTCAAGTGCCGTACTGACAATTGGAAAGTCTGAAGCCATAAATCTAATATATATTGATTATTCCATAACTGCTTCGGAATTTACGTCCTCAGCGAACAAAATACTCCAGCGACGTCATTGCAGTTATGATGGCCATACACAGTGCTGTGTTGCCAATTTGCAATGTCTGGAGGTCCACTGGATATGTATTTTGTCATGCTAGAGATGTTATATAGTTTAAATCAAAATTGAACATATTAATCCATCGGCTACTGTGCTATATTGATAGATTTAGTAAGTACCGTACTGGCTACTGGAAATATCTGAAGGCATAAACACAATATACACTGATTTTTGCGGAATTGCTTTGGAATTTACATCAGCGGTGAACACAGTATTCAAACGGAGCCATTACAGTTTTGATGACTGTACTCAATTCTGTGTTGCTAAATTGCAATACCTTGTGGCTGACTGGATCCGTATATTGCCATTCTAGAATTGTAATAGAATATAAATCCTAATTGAATAGACTAATCCTTCCACTACAGTGGCTTATTTCTGGATTTAATGTGTACCGTACTCTCAATATGAAATATCTCACGATATAACAGTAATATACATAGATTATTCCACAATTGCTTTAGAATTTGCATACTCTGTGAACAAAGCAATCCAAAGAAAACATTACAGGTATGATGGCTGTACTCAGTACCGTGTTGTCAATTTCTTATATCTCGAGGCTCACTGGATCTGTATTTTGTCACTCTAGAATTTTAATAGAGCTTAAACCACAATTAAACGTATTAATCCAACGGCTACTCTGCTATACTGTATGATACAGCAAGCACCGCACTTTCGATTGGAAATATCTAAAGATGTAACCGTAATATGCAGCAATTATTACAGAATTGCATTGAAATTATATCCTCAGTGAACAAAGCAGACGGGCGTATAGATTACAGTCACTATGGCTGTAAACAGGTATGTGTTGTGAAATTTAAATATCTCGAGGATCACTGGATCTGCATTTTGCAATTCCAGAATTGCTACAAAAACTTAAATAATCGTTTAACAGATTGAACCGGCGACTACTGCGCTATCCTGGTGGGTATAACAAGTGCCGCACTGTCAATAGGAGGTATCTCAAGCCATAACCGTAATATACGTTATTTATTACAGAAATGCCTTGGAATTTATATCGTCAGTGAGCGAAACATTCCAAGGGCAACGTTACAGTTATGATGGATGTACTCAGTAATGTGTTGTCTATATCAAATACCTCGCGGCTCATTCTACCTGCACCTTGTCATTCTAGAATTGTTGTAGAAATTAAATCATTATTAAACGTATTGATACAGCAGATGCTGCGCTCTGCTGGTGGATGTTCTAAGTATCGTACCGTTAATAGGAAATACCTCAAGACATGATCGTTGTATACACTGAGTATACCAGAATTTTTCCGAATTTGAGTCGTCAGTGAACAAAGTAGACCAACGGCCATATTACAGGGATAGTGGCCGTAATCGGTACTGTGTCGTCAATTTTTAATATCTCGAGGCTCCCTGGATATGTATTCTGTTATTCTAGATTTGTTATAGATATGAAATCATAATTGAACAGATTAATCCAACGGCTACAGTGCTACAACGGTGGATATACTGAGTGCCTCACTGTCAGTTGGAAATATCCCAAAATATAACCGTAATATATATTGATTATTCCGGTATTGTTTTGGAATTCACACATTCAGTGGACATTGTAGTCCAACCGAAATATTACAGCTATGATGGCTGCACTCAGTACTGTGCAGCTTATTTTCAATATCCCAAGATTCAATGGATCTGTATTTGGTCATTCTAGATCTGTTATATGATATAAATCACCGTTGAACAAATTAATCTTACGGCTACTATGGTGCATTTGTGGATCCAATGAGTACCGTACCGTCAATAGGAAATATCTCAAGATATAACCGTAATGTACATTGATTATTCCTGAATTTCTTCGGAATTTACATTCTCAGTGAACAAAGTAGTCCAACGGAAACGTTACAATGATTATGGCTGTAATCAGTACAGTGTTGCCAAATTTACTATCCCGAGGCTAATCTAACTTCTCCGCATTTCGTCGCTGCAAATTTTGCACAGGGTATATATTATAATTGAACAGAATAAGCCAACGACTACACTGCTATGTTTGTGGATACAGCATGTACCGTACTGATAGTACGAAACGACTCAAGCAATAAACCCAACATACATTGATTATTCCAGAATTGCTTTGGAATTTAAATCACCAGTGGACAAAGTAGTCCAGCGGCAACATTACAGTGATGGTCGCTCTACTCAGTGCATTGTATCCACTTTTTAATGCATCGAGGCTCTCTGGATCTGTATTTTGTCATTCTAGGCTTATTATAGAATTTAAGTCAAAATTGAACGTATTTATCCCACGGCTACGTTGATATATTGGTGGATATAACAAGTACCGCACTGTCAATTGTTAACTTCTCTAGATACAAACGTAATATACATTGATTGCTCCAGAATTGTTCTGGAATTTACATCCTCAGTGAACAAAGCGATCCAACGGAAGCATTGCAGTGATGGCGACTGTACTCAGTACTGTATTGTCAACCTTTAATTTCTACTGGGCCTGCTGGATCAGTACTTTGTTATTCTAGAACTGTTATAGAACTTGAATAATCATTGAACAGGTTAATCAATCGGCTACAGCGCTATATTGACAGATTCAATATGTACCGTAGTGTCAATTGGAAATATATCAAGATATAACAGCAACATACAAAGATTATTCCAGAAACGCTGTGGAATTCACATCCTCAGCGAACAAGGTAGCCCAACGGCAACACTACATTGATGGTGGCTGCACTCAGTACAGTATTTTCAATTTTTAATATCTCGAGGTCCACTGGATCTTTATTTTGTCATTCTAGGGCTGTTACAGAATTTTAGTCACAATTGGACTGATTAACCCAACGGATACAGAGCTATATTCTTAGATTTAATATGTACCGTAGTGGCAATTGGAAATGTCAGAAGCCATAAATGAAATTTACATTGTTTATTTCGGAATTGCTTTGGAATATACATGCTCAGTGTAGAATGTTGTGCAACGGTGACATTACGGTTCTGATGACTGCCCTCAGTACTGTGTTGCCAACTAGTAATATCTGGACGCTGAATGGATCAGTATTTTGTCATTCTAGAATTGTTACAGAACTTAAATCGTAATTCAATAGATTAATCCTTCGACTACGGTGGCATATTTGTGGATACAATGTGTACCGTGCTGCCAATAAAGAATATCTCAAGATATAACCGTAATATACATTGATTATACATGAATTGCTTTGGAACCAACGTCCTCAGTGGACAAAGTAGTCCAGCGGATACATTACTGTGGTAATCGCTGTACTCATTGCACTGTTCTCAATTTTTAATACGTCGACGCTCGCTGTATCTGTATTTTGTCTCTCTAGAGTTGTTATAGAACTTTAAACATAATTGAACAGCTTAATCACTCGGATACATCATTATGTTGGTGGATATAACAAGTACCGTACAGTCAATTGTTGATATCTCAACATATAAACGTAATATACATTGATTAAGCCAAAATTGATTTCGAATAATGTCCTCAGTGAAGAAAGTAGCACGACGTAAACATTTCAGTGATGATGGCTGTACCCAGTATCGTTCTGCCAATATTTAATATATCGAGGCTCCATGGACCTGCACCTTGTCATGCTAGAATTGCCACTGGAACCTAATCACAATTGAACAAATTAATCCAACGGCTAAATGGCAATACTGGTGGAT
Organism: Eufriesea mexicana; assembly: GCF_001483705.2. Lineage (NCBI taxonomy): Eukaryota > Metazoa > Arthropoda > Insecta > Hymenoptera > Apidae > Eufriesea > Eufriesea mexicana. The sequence continues at coordinate 8,111 of NW_016942669.1, read as the reverse complement.
ATAATAAGTACCGTACTATCAATTGTAGATATCTAAATCCAGAACCGTATCATATATCCATTATTCCAGAAATGCTTTGAAATTTAGGTTATTAGTGAAGAGAGTAGCCCATCGTCAGTATTAGAGTAATGATGGCGCTACTCAGTACTGTGTTGTCAATTGTTATTTATTGGAGGTGCACTGTACCCGCATTTTGTCATTTTAGAAATGTTGTAAAATATAAATCACAATTGAACATATTATCCCAACGGCTACAGCGCTATATTGATGGTTATAACAGGTACCGCACAGTCCATTGGAAATATCTGAAGATATAAACGCAATATACAGTGATTATTCCGAAGTGCTTTGGAATTTACATCCTCTGTGATCAAAGCAGTCCAACTGAAACGTTACAGTGATGATGGATGCACTCATTACTGTGTTGCCATCTTCCAATATCTGGAGACTCGCTGGATCCGTATTCTGTCATTTTAGAGTGGTTATATAATTTAAATCACAATTGAACAGATTAATCCATCGGGCACTGCGCTATGTTGACAGATTTTGATATGTACTGTACTGATAATTTGAAACATCCTAAGTCATAAACATAGTGTAGATTGTTTATTCCAGAATTGCTTTGGAATCTGCATCCCCAGTGAACGAAGTATTCCAACGGCAACATTACAGTGATGATGGCTGTACTCAGTACAGTTTTTTGAATTTTTAATGTCTAGAGGCACACTTAACCTGTATTTAGATATTTTAGGACATTTATAGGACTGAAATGTCGACTAAACAGATTAAGCCAACAGCTGCACTGATATATAGGTCATTACAACAGGTACCGCCCTGTCAATTGCAAATATCTCTAGATATAAGCGTAATATACATTGATTATTCCAGTATTGCTTTGGACTCTACATCGTCGGCGAACAAAGTATTCCAACGGAAACTATCCTGTGATTATGGATGTAATAAGTACCGAGTTGTCAGTTTCTTATATATCGAGACACACTGGATCTGTATTCGATCACTCTAGAACTTTTATAGACTTTAAGTCATAATAGAGCAGAATAATCCATCTGCCACAGTGCGATATTGGTAGATTTAATGTGTACCGTACCGACAATTGGAAATATCTGACGCCATGTACGTAATATACATCGGTCATCCCGGAAATGCTCTTGAATTTACTTCCTGAGAGTGCGAAGTAGTCCAACGGCGACATTGCTGATATGATGGCTGCACTCAGTACTGTGTTGCCAATTTTTAATGTCACGAGGATCACTGTATCTGTATTTGGTCATTCTAGATTTGTTACACAACTTAATTCATAATCGAACAGGCTGTTTCAACGGCTACAGTGCTTTATTTGTGGATGTTATAAGTACCGTACTGTCAATATGAAATATCTCAAGCCATAACCATAGTATACATTAGTAATTCCAGAATTGCTTTGGAATTTAAATCACCAGTGGACAAAGTAGTCCAGAGGCAACATTGCAGTGATGATGGCTTTACCCTGTACTATGTCGTCAATAGTAAATATCTCGAGGCAGAATGGACCTATCGCTTTTCAATCTAGAACTGCTGTAGAATACGTATCATCAAGGTGTAGGTTACTCGAACGGCTGTAGTGCCTTGTCTTTGTATGTACTTCGTACCGCACTGTCAATTGTAGATGCCTCTAACCACAACCGTACTAAACGTTGAGTATTCTAGAATTGCATTGGTATATGCATCACCTGCGGACAAAGTAATCAAACCTGCGAGAGTATAGCGCTGATAGCTGAACACAGGACTGTGTTGTCAACCGTTAATGCCCGCGTCGGTAATAGATGTCTCCGCTTTCATTCAAGAATTGCAATAAAATCTAATTTATCATTAAACAGATAAATTCAACGGCAGCAATTCTCTGCTTGTGGATTTACTAAGTACCGTGATGTTAGTTGCAATTACCTCAATCCATGATCGCACTACAATGTGATCATTCCGTAATTCCTAGGCAACGTAAATCATCAGTCAGCAGAGTCATCTAACGGATACAGCATTATGATGATGGCTGCACTCAGTACCGTGTTGTCAATTTCTAACATCTCGAGGAATAACGGATCTGTCCTTTATCATTCTAGAATAGCAGCAGAATCTTAGTCATTACTGAGCAGATTCATCCAAGGGACAGGCTGCTTTGTTGGTGTATGAAATACGTCCCGTAATGTCAGTTCTAAATGTGCCTATTCATAGCCGTGCTGTATATTGCTTACTCTATGGTGGTTGTGTAAACTATATCATCGGCGACACAACTTAATCCAACGCCTACGGTATGTAATAATGGCTGTAACCTCTCCGACTGTGTCAGTTGTTAATGCTTGACGATGCATTGCATCTGTAATTTGTCATTCTATATATGCAATAGAATATAGTTCATCATTGAACAGCATAATTTAACGGCTGCATTGCTCCATTGGTGGGCGTCCCAACTACCGTACAGGGAATTGTTAATGTCTATAGCCCTAACTGACGTATACATTGTCCTTTCTGGAACTCCTGTGGAATCTAAATCATCACTGAACAGATTATTACAGCGGCTGCAGTGCTCTGTTGGTGGATGTACCGACAACTCTTCCGGTAATTCTAAATGTCCCTGCACGTAACTAGTGTATACCTTGATAATTCTAGAACTGCTTTGATATTCACATCGTCAGTGAACCGGTTATTCCAGCGGCTTCATTACTGCGAATATGGCTGTTACATGTTAAACGAACGATCGCAGTGCTCTGTTGACCCATTTAATAATTACGGACCAGATAATTGTTAATGCTACTAGCCATAATGGTACTATACATTTATTATACTAGAATTGCTGTTAAATTTGAATTATCTGTGACAAATTACCCCCACGTCTGAAGTACACTGATGATGACTGCACGCAGTACTGCTTCGCCAATTGTTACTATGTCGAGCCATAATGTGCCTGTCCTTCGTAACTCTAGTGTAGCCCTAGGCTATAAAACATCACTGAGCGGATTAATCCAATGTCTAACATACTCTACTTGTGGATGTACCAACCACAGTACTGGGAATTGAACATATCAGAAGCTATTACTGATGTATACATAGATTATTCGCAAACTGCTGCGGATTTAAAATCTTCACTGAACCTGCTACACCGTCAGCAACAGTGCGCTCTTGGTGGAAACATCAACTCCAGTACTAGAAATGGTAAATATCTCTATCCTCAACTGACGCATACATTGATTATTCTGGCACTACTGTAGAAATGAACTCACCTGTGAACAGCATTGTCGAACTCCTAAGGTACTGTGATGACGGCTATTCTCGGTACTGTTCCGCCAATTTTTAATATCTCGAGCGATAATGGGTCAGAAGTATGACCCCCTGCAATTGCATAAGGACATATATCTTCACTGGACAGATTCATGCAATGGCTGCAGTTCGCTGTTCCTGAAGGTGACAAACACCGTACCGTGAAATGTAAATATCTATATCCATAACTGGTGCGAACGTTGACTATTCTAGAGGTACTGTGGAATTTAAGTCGTCAGTGGACATACTAATACAACGGATAAGGTGCTGTGAAGATGGCTGTACTTAATGCTGTGTTGTTAAATGTTAGTATCTGGAGCGATTATTGGTCATTACGTTTTAGTTGTAGGGATGCAATAGAAGTCATGTCATCGCTGAACGTATTAATACACCGGCTGCAGTGCACTATCGACGGATGAACATAATTCATTTCTGGAATTGTAAACATATCTAGTCATGAATTGAATATTCTGGAGCTACTGTTGAATTTTAATCCACCCTGAACTGGTTAATGAAAAATCAACGGTGCTCTGTAGGTGTAAGTACAGAGAACCGTACTCCCAACTGTAAGTACCACCACCCATATCCGTACTATACATTGACCATAAGCGGACATATTATTCCAACGCCTACTGCACTGTGGTGAATGCTGTACTCAGTCCTGCTACACCAATTGTTAGTGCCTGAAGATTTAATGGATATGTAATTTGTCATTCTAGAATTTATACATAGTATAATCATCATTGAATATATTAATGCATTCGCAAACGTGCTCTGCAGGTGGATGTGGCAAGTACCGTACTGCCAATTGTAAATATCTGTAGACATATCCGTACCGGCCACTGATTACTGTGGAATTGCTGCGGAACTGCCATCACATGTGAACTGGGTATTCCAACGGCTGCAGTGCTCTGTTTAGTGGATGTAGTATGTACCGTAGTATCAATTGTGAATATCTGGAGCCACAAACGTGCTATGCGTGGATTACACAATAATTGCATTTGAAGCAAAATTATAAGTGAACTAGATATTCCAGCAACCAAAGGACTGTGATGATCGCCGTTCCCAATAACGTTTCTCTATTTGTTAGAGTCTTGAGCAATAATGGGCCAGTACTTCGTAATTCTAGAACTGCAATAGAAATTTCATTATCCCCGACGTCCTATTCCAGCGGCTAAATTGCTCTACTTATGGGTGTACCAAATACAGTACTGGGAATTTTAAATACCTCTAGCAGTAACTGACCCATTCATTGAATATTCTAAAACTACCGCCGAATTTAAATCACCACAGGACAGATTAATAAATCGGCTGCATTTCTCTGATGGTGGGTGTACTCCATACTGTTATGACAATTGTTAATATACCGTGCTGTAATCGATCTGCCTTTTGTCGTGCTAGAATTGCTATAGAAACAACATTAGCATTGAACATTACATTTCAACGGCACTGTGCTCAGCTGGTTGGTGCACAAAATACCGTACTGTCAATTGTGAATACCTGTAGCCATAACCGCACTATATATTTTATATTCCTCAACTGCTGTTAAAATTTGGTTACCGGTGAACAAATTAGTCGCACGTCTAATGTGCTGTGAGGATGTTTCTACGCAGTACTGTTTTGACAATTGTTAATGTCCCGACCGGTAACGGGCCAGTCCATTGCAATCCCAGAACTGCCATAGAATATTAATCTTCACTGAACAGGTTAATCGAATGGCTGCAGTGGTGAACTTACCAACTAACGTAAATGGATTTTTTAATATCTTCAGCCATAACTGATATATACGAGTATTATTCTAGAGCTACTGTTGAGTTTAAAACGTCACTGAACAAATTAATTCAACCGCTGCGGGGTTCTATTGGTGGATGTACCAAATACCTTTGTGAGAAGTGTAAATATCTCTTTCCTCAACTTATGTATATATTGATTATCCGAGAACTACCGCGGAATATAAATCAACAGTGACATGTTCCATTCACCGGCTGCAATCATTTATGCTGGCTGCACACAGCACTGATTTGCCAATTGTGAATGCCTCGAGCGGTAATGGGACAGTGGTTTGCCATTCTACAATTTCAAAGGAACTTAAATTGTTACTGAACCGATCAATCCAACGGTTACAGTGCTCTGTTGGTGGAAGTACTAGGAAACGTACAGACAACTATAAATGTCTCTAGTCATACCGTGATATACATTGGTTATACTATACTTGCTTTGGAATTTACATTATCATTTAACGGATATATACAACGGCTACAGTGCAGTGTAGGTGGCTGTACTTAGTACTGCGTTGACTGTTGTTAATATATCAAGCGGTAATTGACGTGTCTTTTGCCATTCTTTAATTGCTATGGGACATAGTCATCATTGGGCGCACCATTACAATGGCCACAGTGCTCCGTTGATGGATGTACTGAGAACCGTACACCGTACTCTCAACTGTAAATATCTCTATCCATATTCGATATACAGGTTGATTACTCTATACTCTATTTGCAATTCACGTCATCAGCGAACAAGTTATTCCAACTGCTACAGTACCGTTTAATGACCCTGCTGAGTACCTTATTGTCAGTTTGTTAATATCTTGAGCCGTAACGTATGTATACTTTGTCATTCTAGAATTGCGACAGTACTTACATCGTCGCTGAACAGATCAATCCAACGGATACTGCTATTGCAGTTGAATGCCAGGCATTACCCTACACAATATTCCGACGTCTACAGTGCTGTATTGTTGGACGTATCAACTACCGTATTGGGCGTTGTAAATATTTCCAGCCATAACTAATGTATACAATCATTACTCTAGAACTGCTGTGGAATTTAAGTCATCAGTGAACAAATTGATCCAGCGGCTACAGTAATGTTAAGACGGCTGTATCCAGTACTGTGTTGTCAGCTGTTAATTCCTCGAGCGGTGCTGCATCCGTCTTTTGTCATTTTGTCATTGTCTGCTATACAGTTTAAGTCATCAGTTTTAATATTAATCAAGCGGCAAGAGTGCTCTGTTGGCGGATGTACTAAGTATCGCTGTGTCGATATTAAGTATCCCTTGACATATCCGTACTATAAGTTGAATACGCTAGAATGGCTGTGGAACATAATTAATCAATGGACTTGGTAATCAAACTGCTGGAGTACAGTGATGAGTGCTGTAATCAATCCTGATATGGCAATTGTTGACGCCTGTAAGTGTAATGGATCTGCACCTAGTCATGGTAGAATTTCTAGAAAGTATAAATCGTCACTGAACAGAACAATCCATCTGGTACAGTGGCATTTTGGTGGATGTACAAGGTACCGTACCGCAATTGTAAATATATCTAGGCATACCCGTACTAAACACTTATTATTCCAGTCGCACTGATCATTAAAGGCCATCAGTGAGCGAATTATTCCAACAATTACGTTACTCTGATGATAGCTGTACACGGACCGGCTATGTCAATTGTTAACTGCTGGCGAATTTACGGATCTGCAATTTGTCATTCTATAATTGCTGCGGAATATAGATCATCATTTAAGAGGAAAATCCTAATGCTGCAGCGCTCTGCTATTGGATGTACTAAGCACCGTTATGTCGATTGTAAGTATCTCTATCCCTAGCCGCACTATACATTAATAATTCGAGAATTGCTGTGGAATTTACATTATCAATGAACAAATTAGTCCATCGGATACATTGACGTTATGATGGCTGTACTCTGTACTGGTTTGTCAATTGCAAATATCGCGAGCCATAATGTGTCTGTCTCTTTTCATCCAAGAATTGCTGTAGAAAATAAATCACTAGTGAAGAGATTAATTGTACGGCAACGGTGCTCTCTTGGTAGAAGTACATTGTACCGTACAGTCAATCGTAAGTGTCTCTAACCATACCCGAATTAGGCATTGACTGTTCTAAAGTTGCTGTAGAACTTGCGTCATCAGTGAATATACTATTCCAACGCCTACGATACTGTGATGATGACTGTTCTCATTCCGACTATGACAATCGTTAATTCCTGGCGACTAAATGGATTTGTAGTTTGTCTTTCCAGAATTGCTACAGATTATCGGTTATCGCTGAAGTAGGTAATCGTACTGCCGCAGTGTTCTGCAGGTGAAAGTACTGGGTTCCGTAATGTGGTGCTATGCATTAATTATTCCAGAATGACTGTGGAATTTACATCATTAATGTTACAATTAATCCATCAGCTACATTACCGCCTTGATTGCTGTACACGGTATTGCGTTGTCAATTGCAAATATCTCGAGGCATAATGCATCTGTCTTTTTTCGTTCTAGAATTGTTGTAGAATATAAATTATCGCCGAACAGAGTAAACCATAAGCTACAGTTCTCCTTTGTGGATATAATGTGTAACGTACTGTTACCTGTAAACGTCCAGAGCCATAACCGCAACATTCGTTGATTAATCTAGAGTTGCTTTAGAGTTTACGTTAACAGTGAACAAAGTAATCTATCCGCTACAGTACTCAAATGATAGCAATACAAAGTACTGTGTTGCCAATTGTTCGTATCTCGATGGATAATGGATCTGTCTTTTATCATTCTAGAATTGCTATAGACTATAGATCTTCAGTGATCCGATTAATCCAAAGGTAACAGTGTTCTGTTGGTAGATGTACCAAGATACGTACTGCTAATTTTACTAATCTATAGATATACGCGAACTATACATTGATTATTCTAGAATTGCTGCGGAATTTCTAATCCTCTATGATCAGATTATTCCGACGACTACATTAATATTATGATGGCAGCACTCAGTACTGTTTCGCCTATTGTTA
>NW_016942668.1:0-4580 GCF_001483705.2 Eufriesea mexicana | reverse complement strand
TACTGGAAGAATTGAACGCGGAACTTTAAAAGTTAATGATGAAATTGATACTATTGTTATTAATATTGGTCGTAAAAAGGTTGTTGTTACTCGTATTGAAATGTTCAGAAAATTGTTAGATGAGGCACAAGCAGGTGATGACGTTGGAGGATTATAACGTGGAGTTAAGAGTGAGGAAATTCAACGTGAACAAGTTATTGCTAAACCAGGATCAATCACACCATGTACTAAATTTGAAGGCGAAGTTTATATTCTAACTGATCAAGAAGGTAGACGTCATATTTCATGCAATTCAGCATATCGCCCAAAATTTTATTTTCGGGGAATTGACGTTACAGGAATTATGGAAGACTTTATCAATGAAGGTGAGAGATCACAATTAACTATGCTGTGTGATTATGTTACTATTACTGTTGGATTGATTCATCCAGTTGCCCTTGAGAAAGGTACTCGATTCTCAATCCGTGTAGGTGGAAGAACTGTTACGGTGCTGGACAAGTTACAGAAGTTATCAAATAATAACCTTAAATAAAAAATCTTTATTCTCAAAGGAGAATAATTAAACCGTAAATCAGTTCGTCATTATGATACTAGTAAAGTTACTAATGACAGTAAAATTAACGTTATTCCTAACTATTTAGCGTCATACCCCTTCTTTATATAGTCCAGAACCATGAAAAGTTTTAGGTATTAGTGATTCTAAAATTAAAGCACAATTGTAAACCAATCACAAATAATCAACAACAAGTAAGGGCTGGCTTGTGTTTATTTACTTTAGTAAATTACAGAAGTGAGAATTTCAATGCTAGTAATAAATTATTTGTTGATACAGTTAGGAAAGGACGCAACTTAACAAAACCACAATACGAAATTTGTAGGTCAACATTTAGTAATTCCTTTGACTATGACACATGGAAACACAAATAAATCATTGTGCACAAAGTCAAACATTTATTTCATTACAAAATCTTTTATTATCACTTACTGCCCACGAAATTGTTAATTTTATACTTGGTGGTTCTAGTGAACAACTTTTGTTAATTTACTTAGAACCAAATAAGATTATAGAACCGAATAAGAGTAATGTTAAAATTTTAGTGTCTGCTGGTTATGGTTATCCACCAGGAACTAAAATTATTAAAAGTGAAATGAGTGAAATCAGTACACTTATCAAGTAAGTATATTAGAAAAGGCACTACAATGGAAATATTAAAAATAGATAACTTAAATATTGAATTAAATGTTAATTTTATTGGTAAATTTTTAAATAAGACTGAATATCCAATTCTTATACCTGATCTTGAAACTTTTCGTATTTCATTACATAAGGAAAAGAACAATTCGTATGCTCATGACCTTGATAATATTTTTTCAATTGCATTATTAGTTATTGATAAAAAGAAGGTTTAAGTGTTAAAAATTTGTAGCATAAAGAATTACAAATATTTGCTAAAACTATTATTCTACAGCCAAATATTTCAAATGAAGATTTAAAACTTGTAAAGCATCAACGACAATTTAAAAAATTTTTAAGCAATAAGCTATTAAAATATAAAGTTATGTAGAGATACGGGGGGAACACACGAATAATACTAAAACTATTTATTAATCCTAACAACACGTTTATACTTCGCAACACTAATACACCTTTTTTCACAACTCTCTCTCTCTGAACTCTCCTATACTACACGTACCGCGACCGACTCCACACCCTCTCTCTCTGTCACTGTCCACTCACGCCCTTGCATCCCTATTTAAAACCATCCATTCTATCCTCTTTCATACCTATTCTCTCTTTCCAATCACACTTTCCCACGCACTCCTTGCAATCTTACCCTCTGCGGGTCACTCAGCCCAAACACTAAAACGCATTCCTGAAGCCACTCGATACATTCATAAATATCCAGTTCACACGATCCTAGCGCACGATCATTCATCCTTTCGCACGCACTCTAGATAACCCGCTAATCCTGCGATACCACACTCGGCCCTCCTGACTTGAACATCTGTCCTCAGATGTTCCGCTAACACTGTCGCCGTTTACTGCCGCACTTCTTTAAAAAAAAGCATTGTCCAATTTCCCTGCCAACTTGACATTGTCGTAAACGCCCGATTTGGTACGAGACAACCACGGTCAAAAACCATTCTGCACCTCTCGCCGTCGCTGTACCAATATCTTCTCCGGGTGCTGATAGTTGTCCCGGTGCTTCGCCTCCTCGTCTTCACCCTTGTCCTCATCCTTGTCTTTGTCCCTATCTTCGTTTTCGTTGTCGCTCTTCTCATCGCTCGCACCATCGCCCTTTCCATCATCCTCGCTCTTGTCTTCGGCCTCGCGGTCTTCGCCCTTGTCCTCGTGATCTGCACCCTCGGCTTCATCGTTTCTCGCGCTCTTGTTCTTCCAACCGTCTTCGTCCTCATCATCTTCATTCTCGTCTTCGTTCTCGTCTTCGTTCTCGTTCGCGCCATCGGTCTTTTCATTGTCCTCGTACCCTTCTCGCCTTCGTCCTTGTTTTTGTCCTTGTATGTGCCCTCGTCTTCGTCTTCATCGTCGTCCTTCCCGTCGCTCGCGCCATCGTTCCTTCCATCGTCCTCGTCTTCGTCTCCATCGTCGCCCTCGGCCTCATGATCTTCTCTCTCGTCTTCTTTCTCGTTTCTATTGTTGCTATTCCCGTCGCTCGCGCCATCGTTCTTTCCGTCGTCCTCGTCATCGTTTTCATCGTCGGCTTCATCGTCGCTCGCGCTCTTGTTCTTCCAATCGTCTTCGTAGACATCTTTGTCTACCGTCTTTCCTCCTATCGCGACTGCCAGAACCGCTTCCTGCATCTCTTCACCGTCGCTTACTTGCGGCAACCCGTTCGATCCTGCGTTCCTCTTCTGGATCGCGTCGGTCTCCCCGTTCCCTGCGTGATAAAAATCCAAATATTTCTCACCTTCGTCCTTACTTTGGTTCTCACCTTCGTCTTCAACTTCGTCTACAACTTCGTCTACAAGTTCGTCTACAACTTCGTCTACAACTTCGTCTTCAAGAGTTTTTCTATTTTCAGGGATTATGATGCGAGACGAATCAACCTGATTCACTTCTGGCTCAATATCAACACTCGAAACCACCGAATTACCAACGCCTCCGAGATCCTTGATCGAAATTTCTCCCCTTTTGAAATTAACTTCTACCGTTTCTAGATATTCTGTTCCTATTATTAGGTCCTGCGACGTTAATGCGTCCGGTACAACATGTACATTGATGGGATAAGCTGTTCGATCTATTGTAATTATCGTTGAGGACTCCCCCAAAGAACGGTTATTTCCTTCCCCAACACCGCGAAATTCCAAAACGCTATTTCTTAATCTAGGTGCGCCGATTTTAACGTAATGTTTCGCTCGCATTAAATTTAAATCGCTACCGGTGTCTATCAACGCTACTAACCTATATTCTCCCATTTGGACCTCCTTTAGGCACTTTTCCCTTGCGCCTTCAGATATATTGTACACATAGCTACGTAGCTCGTTCTTACATTCAGACGCAATATGTCCATGCTCTCTACACTTAAAGCACTTCATTCCTTTACCCTTCGTAGGGCAATTGGCTCTCGAATGGTTGCTGTTTCCGCATAGAAATCATCGCCGTACAGGTTCTCGTGTGCCGGTTCCACGGATTGTTCTTCTTGCCCCCTCTTCGGGTCGCCGGCTCCGCAATCTAGAATTTTCTTTCATAGCTTCGTAGTATGTGAACTTCTATCTCAGCTCTTGGATGCTTTTGGCGCCATACAATATTATTTTATTAACCTCGTCGTCTTGGATGCCGTCGATGATATATTTTATGATTGCCGGTGTCTCCATATCCGCTCGGTCTGCGATGTCCAGCATTCGATAGACATACTTAGCACACGTTTCATCGGGCTTCTTCTTCGTACGCGATAGCTCGCGATGCACTTAGTATGTATCCATGGTTTTCGAAAATTCAGCTATTAACGACCGTTTCATCTCTGCCCAACTTCGGCAACGCTTTTCGTACTTAACGAAGAGTTTTGCTGATCCCCGTAACAACCGCTTTGCGTAGAAAATCTTTTGTATTTCATCCCATCTATATAGCCTAGATGCTTCCTCAAATTCTTGAACCCAGCTGCGTGCGTTTGTCTCCCCGTCACCGACAAATGTATCCATGCACTCTTCTATGTCTCGGAGGGTGAACACATACGTTCTTCTCATGCAGTCGCGTATACCCTCCCCTTCAATTTCTTCTTCGTCTTCATCCTCCTCCTGGCCATCCCCAATCTTGGACATTATGTCAGTCCTTAATCGATCCTGCAACTCTTTCTTGCCTCCAGTTATTTTCAGTTTGCGTTTCTCCAACTCCCGCCTCAATTCAGACACTTTCATTTGTTTCACCTCTTCCAACTTTTCATTGCATTGATCTCTCTCTTCACAGTACACCACTGTATTGTCTAACGTGTCGACCGTTTCCATTTTAATTAACAGAAATTTATATTGACCAATTTTGACTGTAGTTCCTCTTCAAGTTTGTAGTTTTTATCGTCACTGCACAATTGCTCGTCTCAATCCCGGACGAGCCCCCAAATTGT
>NW_016942667.1:0-304 GCF_001483705.2 Eufriesea mexicana | reverse complement strand
CTAACATGACCAGACCACTATTGCTGGCACCCACAGGTACGAGCAGAATGTATTAGAGCACAGAAGTGCGCAGAAATCCACAGCATTGCAGTGAATGGCACAAAAGCCGTAGATTTCGTAACCTAACCACACCCAAACCTAACTGAACGTAGCATACCTCAATATAACGTTCAGCGGCCCCATCTCCTGGCATCCCCAAAGCGAAGCAGAATATAGTAAAGCGATGTAGAGAGCAGAAATTCAACGAATCGCAGTGTATAGCACTAAAGTCAAAGTAATCCCAACCAAGCCATCCTAACCTAAC
>NW_016942666.1:0-544 GCF_001483705.2 Eufriesea mexicana | reverse complement strand
GACATTTTCGACTAATATCGTGGTGAGCCAACTTCCTTGCATAAATAAGGAGGAAAGATCCTTCTGTCCTGCTATAGCCATTGCAATGCTGCAGAATCGGGCTGGAAAGTTCAATTTTATTGTATTTTCGACTAATATCGTGGTAAGCTGAGCTAGCTTCCTGGCATAAGTATGGTGGAAAGATCCTTTTGGCGAGCTATAGCCATTGCAATGCTGTAGAATCTGGCCGGAAAATTCAATTTTATTGACATTTTCGACAAATATCGTGGTAAGTTAACTTTCTTGCATAAATAAGGGGTAATGATTCTATTGGCGTGCTATTGCCATTGCAATGGTACAGAATCTGGATGGAAGGTTCAATTTTATTGTCAGTTTCTACTAGTATCATGGTGAGCTAGCTTCCTTGCATAAACAAGGAGGAAAGATTACATTGGCAAGCTATAACCATTGCAATGCTGCAGAATCTGTCTGGAAGGTTCAGTTTTATTGTCATTTTCAACTAATTTCGTGGTTAGCTACCTTTCTTGCGTAAATAAGACGGAAA
>NW_016942665.1:0-869 GCF_001483705.2 Eufriesea mexicana | reverse complement strand
GTTATCTACTTGACAGAGAATAGGTCTATTCAAAATCTCTAACCTGTTATAGCTTGGTGAGTAGATCGCTTAACGACTTCAATCCAATGGTAAGTACAGCCATCTACTTGCCAGAGAATAGGTCTACCCAAAACCTATAATATGTTATAGCTTGGCGAAAAGGTCGACTAACGCCATCAACCAATGGCAAGTACTGCCATCTACTTGCCAGAGATTAGGTGTAATCAACATCTATAACCTCCTACAGCTTGGTAAATAGATCGCCTAACGCCTTCTATCCGATGGCAAATACAGCCATCCACATGCCAGAGAATAAGTATAATCAAAATCTAAAAGCTGTTACAGCTTGGCGATTAGGTCGCCTAACGCCTTCAATCTAATGGCAAGTACAGCCATCTAGTTGCCGGGGTATAGGTCCATTCGAAATCTATAACCTGTTATGGCATGGTGAATAGATCGCATAACACCTTCAATCCAATGGCAAGTACAGCCATCTGCTTGCCAGAGGATAGGTCTATTCAAAATCTAGAACTTGTTATAGATTGGTGAATAGGTCGCCTGACGCCTTCAATCCGATGGCAGGTACAGCCATCTACTTGCCTGAGAATGTGTCTAATAAGAATCTAAAAGCTGCCATAGCTTAGTGATTAGATCGCCTACCGCCTTAAATCTAATGGCAAGAACAGCTATCTACTTGCCAGAGAAGAGGTTTATTCGAAATCTATAACCAGTTATAGCTTGGTGAATAGATCTCCTAACGCCTTCAATCCAATGGCAAGTGCAGCCATCTCCTTGCGAGAGAATAAGTCTTTTCAAAATCTATAACCTGTTGTAGCTTGGTGAATAGATCGCCTAACGCCTTCAATCCA
>NW_016942664.1:0-646 GCF_001483705.2 Eufriesea mexicana | reverse complement strand
ACGAAAATGTTAATAAAATTGGACTTTCCAGCCCGATTCTGCAGCATTGCATTGGCTATGGCATGACAATAGAATCTTTCCTCCATATTTATGCAAGAAAGTTTACTCACCACGGTATTAGTCGGTAATGTCAATAAAATTGCACTTTCCAGCCAGATTCTATAGCATTGCAATGGTTATAGCACGCCAATAGAATCTTTCCTCCTTATTCATGGAAGAGAGTTAGTTCACCACGATATTAGTCGAAAATGTCAATAAAATTGAACTTTCCAGCCAGATTCTATAGCATTGCAATGGTTATAGCTTGCCGTTATAATCTTTGCTCCTTGTTTATGCAAGAAAGATAGCTCACCACATTAGTCGAAAATGTCAGTAAAATTGATCTTTCCAACCAGATTCTCCTGCATTGCAATGGCTATTGCACTCCAGAAGGATCTTGCCTCCTTACTTAGGGAAGGAAGTTAGCACACCACGATATTAGCAGAGAATGACAATAAAATTGAATTTTCCAGCAAGATTCTTTAGCATTGAAATGCCTATGGAATGCCAACAGAATCTTTCCTCCTGATTTTAGGGAGAAAGGCAGCTCACCACCATATTAGTCGTAAATGTCAATAAAATTGATTTTTCCAGTCAGATTCTTCGG
>NW_016942663.1:0-270 GCF_001483705.2 Eufriesea mexicana | reverse complement strand
TGTTATGTTACGCCTGCTTATCTTATGAATGGTTAGGTTAGGATGAGATAACTCTAACTTCAGCGCTATACACCGCTATTCGGAGGAATTTGGCGCTCAGCATTGCTGTAATGTGCCTAGCTTGTCTCTGGGGAGGCCAGCAATATTATTCTCGGCACATTATGTTTAGCTACGTTACGCTTGGCTTGGCTACGTTAAGAGAGATTTGGTTAGGATATCTTTGGCTTTTGTGCCGCACACTGCAGTGCCGTGGACGACCGCGCTCTACTG
>NW_016942662.1:4057-14599 GCF_001483705.2 Eufriesea mexicana | reverse complement strand
TGTGCTAGCTTTGGTTATGTTCGGATGTCTCCGACTTTTCTGCTATGCACTGCGATTCTATGGATTTCTGCGCTGCACCCTTCTCTAGTGTGCACTGCTTGACAACGTGGAGGCCAGCAATACTGGTTGCGCCGTGCCAGCTTTCGTTATATTACATTCGGTTGTGGCAGGATAGGATACCTTCGACTTCTGTGCTCGACGCACATATCCTCCGGACTTCTGTGCTCTGCAGTGCTCTATCGTATTCCGCTTGCCGCTGCGGCGCCGGCAGCAGTGGTCGCGTCACGCAAGGTTGTGTAATGTTGCGTTCGGTCAGATTAAATTAGGCTAGGTTTGGTTACGATGGCACTGACTTTTGTGCTATACTGTGCTATTCGGTGGGTTTGTGCGCTCTACTGTCCTCTGGTATGTTCTGCTTGGCACTGGGGAGGCCAGCAATGACGGTATAAACGCGTCAGTTTGGATTTGTTTGCGTTTGGCTATGTCACGTTTGATCAGGCAAGGGTATTGTAACTTTGACTTCAGTGCCGTACACTGCTATTCGGTGGAATTCTGCGCTATGCACTGCTCTACTATACTCTGCTCGGCTCTGAGGTGGCCAGCAATAGTGGTCCCGGCAGGATAATTTTTGTTAGGTTACTTTTGGTTAGGCTATGTTGCGTTAGGTTTGCTTATGTTGGCTACGAGTTCATCGCCATACGCTGCTATTCGTAGGACTTCTACGCTCTAGTGTGCTCCAATATGCATTGCCTGTCCCCGGGGTGGCCAGCAAAAGTGGTGTCGGCAGGTTGGTTTGGTTCAGGTATGTTTGGTTATGTCAGGTTAATTTGCGTCAGCTAAGGATAGCATATACCTTTCTGCCTGTACACTGCCATTCGATGCTCTTCTGCGCCCTACTCTCCTCTACCATGTTCTGCTTGGCGATCGGGCGGCCAGCAATTGTGGCTTACGCTAGTTAGTTTCGATTACCTTACGTTTGGTTCTGTTACGATATGTTAGATTAGGATCGGGTAGCTCTGACCTTTGCGTGATACGATGCTTTCCGGTAGATTTCTTCGCTCTACATTGCTCTACTATACTCCGGTCGACTCTATGGCAGCGAGCTGGAGTGGTCGCTGTACGTTAGGTTGAGTTACGCTACGTTTGGATATACTACGGTTGGTTATGTTAGGATAGGATGGCTCTGACTATTGTGCTAAGTTTGACTGGGTTAGGTTAGGTCAAGCTAGGTTAGGATGTCCTTGGCCATGTGCTTCAAATTGCAACGCCGCGTATTTTTTGTGATCTACACCGCTCTAGTATATTCTGCTTGGCTCTGGGGATGTCCGCAATAGTTGTGCAGGTCGGATAGGTGGAGTTAGATTTCGCTTCGTTATGCCATGTTTGGCTATGTTAGGCTGTTACAGCTTTGACTTTTGTGCTATGAACTGGTGTTCGGTGGATCTCTGCCTTCTACTATGATCTAATATGCTATGCTTTGCTCTGGAGTGGCCAGGAACTGTAGCCGCGTAGCGTTACGTAGAGTTAGGCTACGTCCGGCTAGGTCAGGTATGTATGGGTTAGGTTAGGATATCATTTACTTTTGTGCTATACGCCGATGAGTGGAGGCTTTCTGGGCTCTACTGTGCTCTAGTATGTTCTGCATGTCTCTGGGGATGCCAGTGATTGTGATCTCGGCACATTAGGTCGATGTACGCTGCGTTTGGTTATATTACGTTAGGCTTGGGTAGGCGTGGATAGCATTGACTTTCGTGGTATACACTGTTATAAGGTGAATTCCTACTCTCTACTGTTCTCTACTATACTCCACACGACTCCAGGCAGGACAGCAATAGTGTCCGCGGCACGACAGTTACTGACATATTACGTCTGGTTATATTAGGTTTGGTTAGGTTAGGAGTGGGTAGCTTTGACTTTTGCGCTATACACTACTATTCGGTGGATTCCTTCGCTCGACATTGCTCTACAATGCTCTTCTCCTCTGCGGGGAGGCCAGCAATAGTGGTCGTTGCACGACCGGCTGTGATACGTTACGTTCGGTTAGCTTAGGTTTGGTTAGGTTGGGAAAGGGAAGATTCGACTTTTGTGCCATACACTGCTGTTCGTTGGATTTCTGCGCTCTACTGTGCACTAGCATGCTCTGCTTGGATTTGAGAAGGCCAGCAATAGTGGTCTCGGCAACTTAGTTTCAGTTAGGCCATGTTTGGTTATGTTACGTTTGGCTAGGATAGGAGATGATTGCTTTGACTTTTGCGCTGTATACAGATATTCGGAGCATATATGGACCATGCTGTCCTCCAATATGGTCTGCTCGACTATGGGGAGGCCATTAATAGTGATCCCGCCACGTTAGCTCTATTCATGCTACGTTTGGTTATAATAAGCTTGGATAAGGTAGGAGACGATAGCATGGCTTTTGTGCCACATACTGCTATCCGTTGGACTTCGGCGCTCTACTGTGCTCTAATATGCTCTGCTTTACACTGAGGAGGGCATCAATTTTGGTTTCGGCACGTTGTGGCTATACATGCTACGTTTGGTTCGTTCATAGTCGCTTTGGTTTGGTATGCATTCCTTCGACTTTCGCAGTGTACACAGCTTTTCGGTGGATTTCTGCACACTACTGTGCTCTGGTGCGTTCTGCTTGGCACTGGGGAGGCCAGCAATAGTTGTCTGTTCTCGTTAGATTTAGTTAGTCTGCGTCTTGTTGGGACAGGTTTGGCCACGTAGGGATAGGGTACATTTGACTCTTGTGCTATTCGCAGATATTTGATGGCGCCCTGCGCTCTACTGTTCTCTAATATGTTCAGCTTGGCACTGGAAAAGACAGCAATATTGGTATCGGCTCATTACTTTGTGCTATGCTACGTTTGGTTAGGTTAGGTTAGGTCATGTTAGGATAAGGTGTCTTTGACTTTTGTGCTTTACTCTGCAATGCGATGGGCTTCTGCGCTGTACAGAGCTCTAGTGTGTTTCCCTTGGCGGTGAGGTCGCCAGTAATAGTGGTGTCGGCATATTGGGTTGTGATATGATACGTTTGGTTATACTATGTTAGAATTGTTTTGGCTTGGATTGCTTCGACTTTTCTGCTATACACTGCGATCATATGGATTTCTGCGTTCTACACCCCTCTAATGTGCTCTCATTGTCTCTGCGGATGCCAGCAATAATGGTCGCGGCACGTTAGGTTTAGTTAGATATCGTTGGATTATGTTTGGTTTGGTTGGTTTGAGTTGGGCAGGGCTATGGTAGCTTCGACTTTTCTGCTATACACTGCTATTCGGGGGATTTCTGCGCTCTTCTGTGCCCTAATATACTCTGCTTGTTTCTGAGGACGCCAGTAATGGCGGTCTCGGCACGTTGGGCTATGTTAGCCATCGTTTGGTTAGGTAACGCTAGTTTGGATTAGCTTCGGATAGCTTTGACTTTCGCGTTATATACTGATATTCGGTGGAATTCTGCGCTCTACTCTGCTCCGCACGGCTCTGGGAGGGCCAGCAATAGCAGTAGCATCTCCTGAGGTTGTGTTAGGTTACGTTTGCGTATTTTACGATTGGTTAGGTTTGTTGAGGGCAGCTCCGACTTTTCTGCTCTACACTGCGTTTCTATGGTTTCCCGCGATCCACTCTGCTCTTATATGCTCTTCTTGACTCTGTGGAAATCTGCAATACCAGTCGCACCGCGATAGGTTGAGATAGATTACGTTTAGCTAGGATATGTTTCCTTGTGTAAGGTTTGCATAGCTCTGACTTTCGTGGTATACACAGCTATTCGGTGGATTTCTGCACTCTACTTTGCCCCGGTATGATCCGCCCGGCACTGGGGAGACTAGCACTTGTGGTCTAGGCACGTCTGGTTGGATTATGTTACACTTGGTTATGTTACGTTTGGTTCGATTAGGATAGGATAACGTTGACCTTTGAGATATACACTGCTGTTCGGTGGAATTCTGCCATCCACTGCAACCTGATATGTCCAGCTTGCCTCTGGGAAAGGCAGCTATGGCGGCCTTGGGACGTTATGCTTACTCAGGCAACGTTAGGTTGGGTTAGGCTTTGTCTGGTAATCTCAGGTTAACCTCGACCATTGCGCTATGCACTGAAACGCCGTGGATGTCTGTTATCTACTGTGCTGTAGTATATTGTGCTTGGCCCTGGGGAGTTCAACTATGGCGTTGTAGGGCCGCTAAGCGTGGACAGCTTGAGCTTGGTTACGCTATGTTTGGCTAGGTTAGGACAGGATAGCTTTGTATTTGTGCTATACACTCCCATAGGGTTGACTGCTGCGCTCCACTGTGAACTAATATGCTCTGCTTTGCTCTGGGGAGGCCAGAAACTGTGGCCGCTGCGCTTTATGTAGATTTAGCTTACGTTTCGGTGGGTTAGGTTTATTTGGGTTAGGATAGGGTATCTTGGACTTTTGTGCCGTACACTGAAATTCGGTGGATGTCTGGTCTCTACTGGGCTCTAGTATGTTCTGCTTGACTGTGGGAAAGCAGACATTGAGATCGCGACATCTTTGGTTGAGATAGGATACGCTTCGTTATGTTATGCTTGCTTAGGTTAGGTTTGGATAGCATGGACTTTTCTGCTATACACTGCTATTCTGTGGATACCTGCGCTCTGTTCTCCTCTATTATGCTCTGCTTGACCCTGTAGAGGCCAGCAATACTGGTTCCGGCACATTACGTTTTGTTATAATACCTTCGGCTAGGTTATGTTAAGTAGGGTTCGGTTAGAATAGCTTTGACTTTCGTGCCCAGCACAGACATTATGTGGGTTTCTGTGCCCTACTGTGCTCTGTCATATTCCGCTTGTCTCCGGGGACCCCAGCAGTAGTCGCCGCGGCTGGATAGGTTGAGGTATGTTACGTTTGGTTAGGTTAGTTTAAGACAGGTTTGGCTAGGATATCTTATACTTTTGTGCTACTCACTGCAATGCGTACGATTTCGACGTTCTACTGTGCTCTAGCATATCCTGCCTGCTTCTGCATATGCCAGCAATAGTGGTCTCGACAAGTTAGGTTGTATTACATTACGCTTGGAGAGGTTAGGTTAGCCTGGAGTCAGTTTGGATTGCTTTCACTCTCGTGCTACACACGATTACTCATGGATTTCCGTGTTGCGCTGTGCTCTACTAAACTCTGCTCGGTCTGCAGGGAGGAGAGTAATTGTGGTATCGGCACGTTAGGTTCGGTTATGGTACGTTCGTTTATGTTTGGCTTGGTTATGGTAGGGGAGGATGGCTTTGATTTTTGTGCTATGCGCTGCCGTTAGGTTCATTTCTACGCACTACTGTGCTCTGATTCGCTCTGCCTGGCTCTAGGGGGGGGGAGTGTGGCAGCAATAGTGGCCTCGCCTCGTTAGGTTTAGTTATTCTACGTTTGGTTACGGCTGGTTAGGCCTGGAAGTGTCGCGGTGCCTTTGACATTTGTGCTATTCGCTGGTGTTTGGTAGCATACTTCGCTCTACACTGCCCTATTGTATTCTGGTTGGCTGTGGCGATTCAAGTGATAGTGGTCTCGGCTCGTTAGGTTAAGTTATGCTACGTTTGGCTTTATTACGTTTGGATAGGTTAGGACATGGTAGCTTCGACTTTTGTGCAATACACTGCTATTCGCATGATTCCTACGTTCTACATTGCTCCACTATAATCTGCTCTCCTCTGTGGTGGCCAGTAATCGATGTCCCGGCACGTTAGCTTGATTTAGGCTACGTTTGGTTATGTTACGTTTGGCGAGGGGGGGGGGGAGCATTGACTATTGCGCTGTATACTGCTATTTGATGAACATCTACGCTGAACTGTGCTCTAATGAGCTCTGCTTGTTTCTGGGGAGACCAGCAATGGTGGTCTCGGCACGTACGGTTAAGCAAGGCTACGTTTTGCTATATTACGTTAGGATAGGTTACGACGGGATAGCTTTGACCTCTGTGCAATACACAGCTATTCGGCGTATTTCTACGCTCTATATTGCTCCGCTCTACTCTGCGAGATACTGGGGTGGCCTGTAATAGTGCTCGCGGCACGTTAGGTTGAGTTTGGTTACATTTGGTTGTTACAATTGGACAGGATAGGAGAGCATACCATTGACTTTTGCGGTGTGCGTTGCTATTCGTACGTTTCCTGCGTTCTCCATTGCTCAGCTTTGCTCTGCTTGACTCCCGTGGGGCCAGCAACAGTGGTCGTGGCACTCCAGCTTGAGCTAGGTTACGGTCGCCTACTTTAGGTTTGGTGTGGTTAGGACAGGACAGATCTGACTTTTGTCCCAAAAAGTGCCATTAGTTGCATTTCTGCGCTCTACTGTGCCATAATATGCTCTGCTTCGCTCTGGGATGTCAGCAATAGCGGTCAAGACACCTTAGGTTGAGCTATGCTGCGTTCGGTTACGTTACGTTTGATTAGGTTAGAATAGGATAACCTTGACTTTTGTGTTATACACTGCGATTCGGTGCATTTCTGCGCCCTCCGCCGGACTACTATAGTCTGCTGGACCCTGGCGAAGCCAGCAATAGCGATCGTGTCACGATAGGTTGCGTTATATTACGTTCGGTTCGGCTGGGTTAGTCTACATTTGGTTAGGGTGGCAACGACTTTTGTGATATACACTGCTATTTGGTGGCCCTTTGCGCTCTAATGCGCTCTAGCGTACCCTGCTTGGCTCTGGGGAAGCCTGCGATAGTGGTCTTGGCATGTTTGGTTAAGCTATGTTACGTTCGGTTATATCGCTTTAGGACAGGTTAGGACAGCATAGCTTTGACTTTTGCTCCATGTACTGCTATTTGGTGGATTTCTACGCTCTGCATTGTTCTACTACGCTCTGCTAGACTCTGGCTAGGCCAGTAATAGTGGTCGCGGCACGCTTGGTTGGTTTACCTTGCGTTTGGTTATGCTCTGGTTGGCTAGGCCAGGACAGGGAAGCTTCGACCTTTGTGCTGTACACTGATATTCGATCGATTTCTACGCTCTAGATAGTTCTACTATACTCTGCCCTACTCTGGGGAGGCCAGTAAAAGTGGTCACGGCACTTTAGTTCTAGTTATGTTATATTTGGTTACGTTACGTTCGGTTAGTGTAGGAGATGATATCTTTGACCTTTGTGTTGTATACTTCTATTCTGCGTATTTCTGCTCTCTACTATGATCTCATGTGTTCAGCTTGTCTCTGTGTAAGGCAGCAATATTGGTCTCGGCATGATATATTGAATTAGGCAACGTTCGGTTGGGTAAGTTTAAGCCAGGTTAGGTTAGGGTATCTTCGATTTTTGCGCTTTCCGCTGCAATGCCGCAGATTTCTGTACTCTAATACGCTCTATCCTATTCTACTTCGCTCTGGGGATGTCAGCAATAGTGGTGTAGTTCAAGTCGGTGTAGTTAAGTTACGTTTGGTTATATCATGATTGACTAAGTTAAGCTAGGACAGCTTATATTCTTGGGCTATACACTGCTATTCGGTGGATTTCTGCGCTCTGCTGTGCAATAATATGCTCTGCCTTCCTCTGGGTAGGACAGAAGTAATGGCCGCGGCTCTTCAGTTAGGGCTATGTTACGTTTGGTCTGGTTAGGTGTGGATACCTTCGACTTTTGTGCCATACACTACTATACGGTGGCTTCCTGCTCTCTGCTGTGCTCTAGCATACTCTGCTTTCCCCTAGGTAGGCCAGCGATAGTGGTCTTGGCACTTCAGGTTAAGTTATGTAACGCTGGCTAATTTGACGTTCGGATAGGTTATGATTGGATAGAGTTGCCTTTTGTGCTATACACTGCACTTCGGTAGACTCCAACGCTCTAAATTGCTGTACTGTACTCTGCTGGCCTCTTGGGAGGACACTAATATTGGTTGCGGCAGGTTAGTGTGGGCTAGATTACGATTCGTTGGCTTAGGTTCGTTTGTGTCCGGTTTGGATAACTTTGACTTCTCTGCTGTACCCTGCGATTCCGTGAATTTCGGCACTCTCGTCTCCTACAGTATGCTCTACCTGGCTGCAGGGAGGCCAGCAATAGCCGTCGCGGCAAGGTATGTTGAGTTATGTTACGTTTGGGTATGTTACGATTGGTTAGGTTTGGAGGTGATAGCAAAATTTTTTGCTATACCCTGATATTCGGTGGGTCTCTGCGCTCTACTGTGCTCTTGTATATTCTGCTTGGCCTTGAGGAATCCACCAATAGTGGTATCGGCACGTTAGGTTGTGTTAAGCTACGTTTAGTTATGTTAAGTTTGGTTAGGGAAGGAGAGGATATCATTGTCATGTGTGCTCCATACTGCCATTTTGCGGACTTCCGCGATACACTGTGATCTCATTTGCTCCGCTCGTATCAGTGGAGGCCAGCGGGAGCGGTCTCGGCACGTTAAGTTTAGTTGGGTTTCGTTTGCTTGTGTTAGGTTCGCATAGCTTTTACTTTCTTGGCATAGACTGTTATTCGGTGGATTTCTGCGCGCTGCGTGGCTCTACTATAGTCTGCTCGGCTCTGGACATGCCAGTAATAGTGGTCGCGTCACGCTAGGTTGAGTTAGGCTACTTTCGGTTACGTTAGGATTGGTTTCGTTTGGAGGCTCTAGCTTTGATTTTTGCGCTAAAAACTGCTATTCGGCGGACTTCTGCACTGTACTGTGCTCAAATATGTTCTGCTTGTCTCTGGCAGGGCCAGCAATGGTGGTATCGGCACGTTATGTTGAGTTATGCTACGTGCGGTGAAGTTAGGTTAGGGCTGGTTTGGTCAGGGTATCTTTGACTTTTGTGCCATACGCCAATTTTCGGTGGACTTTTACACTCCACATTGCCCTACTATACTCTGCTCGTCTCTGCGGTGGCCAGTAATAGAGGTCTCGCCAATTTAGTTTGAGTTAGGCTGCGTTAGGTTAGGTTACGTTCCTTTTTGTTAGGTAAGGATGGCTTTGTCTTTCGTGGTATACACTGTTATTCTGCGGACTCCTGCGCTCTACTATGCTCTACCATATTCTGCTTGGCTCTGGGGAGTTCAGCAATAGTGGTGTAGTGCGGTTAGGTAGAGTTAGGTTACGTTCGGTTATGTTACTATTGGTTAGGTTAGGAGAGGATAGCTTCGACTTCTGCGCTGTACACTGCCATTTGGTGGATTTCTGCGGTCTACTCTGCTCTAGTATGTTCTGCTGGGCTCTGGGGAAGCCAGCAATAGAAGTCTAGGCACGTTGGGTTGAGTTAGGATACGTTTTGTTATGTTACGTTTTCTTAGGTTAGGTTTGGATAGCTTTGACTATTCAGCTATAGACTACGATTCTATGGATTTCTGCGCCTCACACTTCGCTAATATGCTCAGCTTGACGATGTGGAGTCCAACAATACCGGTCGCGGCACGTTACGATGATTTTGATTATGTAGGGTTATTTTAGGTTAAGGTGGGCTAGCTTAGGGTATCTTCAACTTTTGCGATCGACACAGATACTCTATGGACTCCTATGGTCCACTGTGCTCTATCATACACCGTTTGTCTCTGGGGACAACAGCAGTAATGGCCGAGGCACGTAAGCTTGAGTTATGCTTCGTTCGGTTAGGTTAGGTTAGGTTAGGCTAGGTTTGGTCAGGATATCTCCGACTTTTGTGATATTCTCTGCAAAGCGGTATATTTTTACGCTCTGGTGTTCTCTAGTATATTCCGCTTAGCTTTGCGGTCGCCAGCACTAGTGGTCCGGGCACGTATGATTGGGTTATGTTGCGTTTGCTTGTGTTGGGCTTTGTTATGTTAGGACAGGTTGGATCTGACTTCTGTGCCATACACTGCTATTCGGTGGATTTCTGAAGTATACTGTGCTCTAATATGTTCCGCTTGGCGCTGCGGAGGCCAGCAATAGTGGACTAGGTACGTTAGGTTCAGGTAGGTTGAATTAGGGAATGTTACGATTGATTAGGTTAGGAGGCGGTATCCGACATTTGTGATGCACACTGGCATTCGGTGGATTTCTGCGCTCTACTGTAATCTCATATGTTCTGCTGGTCTCTGGGAAAGACAGCAATAGTGATCTCGGCTCGTTAGGTTGAGTTATGTTTTGTTCGGTTAGGCTAATTTAGTCTGGGTTTGTTAATGATAGCTATGACTCTTCTTCGATACATTGCTATTCTATGGAATTCTGCGCTCTACTCTCCTTTCGTAAGCTCTGCTCGGCGATGGGGATGCCCGCAATAGTGATCTAGGCACGATAGGTTGTGTTAGGCAACGTTTGGCTTGTTTATGTTTGTTTGGGCTGGCTTTGGGTAGCTACGACCTTCGAAGTATACACTACTATTCGGTGGATATCAGCGCTCTACTATGCTCTGCTCGAATGTGGGAAGGCCAGCAATAGCAGTCTCGGCACCTTAAGTTCTGCTGCGCTACGTTTGTGTATGTTACAATTTAATAGGTATGTACATGATAGCATTGACTCTTGTACTATACTCTGTTGTTCGGTGGATTTCCGATATGTACAGCTTGTCTCCAGGAACGCCAGCAATAGTGGTCTCGGCACGTTTCGCTGAGTTATGGCTACGAATGGTTTGGTTAGGTTAGGCCATGCTAGGTTAGGATATCTTTGA
>NW_016942662.1:0-1571 GCF_001483705.2 Eufriesea mexicana | reverse complement strand
TTGGGTTAAGTTACGTCTGCTTATGTTAAGATTGGTTATGTTAGGATAGGGTAGCGTTGTCTTTTCTGCTACACACTTCTATTCGGTGTATTTCTGCGACCTTTATTGCTCTACTATATACTGCTCGACTTTGCGGAGACCAGGAATAACGGTCATGGCACGGTAGGTTGTGCTAGGTTACGTTTGGTCTGGTTTGGTTAGGTTGCTTGTGGTTAGGTTGGATTTGATTCATGTGCTATACACTGCTATTCGGTGCATTTCTGCGCTCTAATTTGCTCTACTGCATTCGGCTCGGCTCTCGGGAGATCAGAAATAGCGTTCGCGGCACGATAGTTCAAGTTACGTTACGCTTGGTTAGTCTACGATTTGTTACGATTTCCCAGGATGGCACAGTCTTTTGTGTTATACATTGCTATACGGATATTTCGGCGCTCTACTGTTCTCTAACATGTTCTGCTTTGCTCTGGGGAGGCCAGCAATGCGGGTCACGGCTCGTGAGGCTAGTTATTCTACGTTCGGTTAGGTGGAATTAGGTCTGGTTAGGTTAGGATATCTTTCACTTTTGTGCTATACGAATATATTTGTTGGCTTCCTGCGCTCTACTCTACTATAGTATGCTTTGCCTTGTCCTTGAGAGGCCTTAAAATGTGACCGCGGCTAGTTAGGTTGATTTATGTTACGTTTGGTTTGGTTAGGTCTGGTTAGGTGTGGTCAAGATATCTTCGCCTTTTGTGCTGTTCACAGCAATGCGGTCGAGTTCTACGATCTACTGTTCTCAAGTATAATCTGCTTGTCTCTGCGGATGACAGAAAGTGTGGTTTCGGCACGTTAGGTTCAGTTATCCTACGTTTGTTTATGTTACGTTTGGTTATGCTTGGAAATGGTTGCTTTAACTTTTGTGCTTTGCACTGCAATGCCGCGGATTTCTGTGACCTGCTGTGCTCTGGTATGCTTTGCTTGGCTCTGGGGAATCCAGGAGAAATTGTCTCAGCCCACTAGGTTAAGATAGGTTACGTTTGGCTTTACTAGGTTTGGACAGGTTAGGGTAGGATAGCTGTGACTTCTGCGCTGTACACTGCACTTCGTCGTATTTCTACGCTCTACATCGCCCTACTATGCTATATTTGAATCTGGGGAGGACAGTAATAGTGGTCCCGGCAGGCTAGTTTGGTTCAGGATACGTTTGGCTGTGTTTCGTTTGATTCGGTTAGGAGAGCATAGCTTTGACTTTTGCGTTATTAACTGCTACTCGATGAACTACTGCGCTATGCTGTGCTCTAGTATGCTATACCTGGCTCTGGGCAGGCCAGCTGCTGTGCTCTCGTCACGCTCGGTTGAACTATGTTACGTTCGGTTAGGTTATGCTTGCTTGGGTTACTTTTGTATAGCTTTGACTCTCCTGGCATAGAGTGTAAATAGGTGGATATCTGCGCTCTGACGTCACCACCATGCTCTGCTCAACTCTTGGGAAGCCAGCAAAAGCGGTCGCTGCACGTTAGGTTGTGTTAGGTTAGGTTTAGGTATGTTACGATTGGCTGGGTTAGGAGAGGATAGCTCTGACTTTTGTGCCA
>NW_016942661.1:0-697 GCF_001483705.2 Eufriesea mexicana | reverse complement strand
AGGCTTCGTTTGTCTAGGTTAGGTTTTTGTCTAGTTAGGTCAGGATATCTTTTACTTTTGTGCGATACATTGCTATTTGGTGGCTTCCTGCGCCATAATGTGCTCTACTATACTCTACTCGATTTTGGGTATACCAGTATCGATGGTCATGACTCTATAACATTCCTTAAGATACGCTTACGAACGATGCAGTTGGTTAGGTTGGACAGGGTAGGTCCGACTTTTGTGGTATACACCGCTATTCGGTGGATTTCTGCGCTCAACATTTCTCTGCTATCCCCTGCTCGGCTCTGTCGAGACTAGCAATAGCGATCGTGGCACGATAGGTTGTGTTAGGTTACGTTTGGTTAAGGTATGATAGGCTACGTTTGTTTCGGATGGTATTGACTTTTGAGCTATGCACCGCTATGCGGAGATGTCTGGGCTCTACTGTCTCTAATATGTTCTGCTTGGCTCTGGGGAGGCCTTCAACAGAGGTCTCGACTCGATAGGTTGAGTCATTCCATGCTCGGTTAGGTTAGGATGGGCCAGGATAGATTAGCGTATCTTTGACTCTTCTGATATACACTGACATTTCGCGGCATTCTGCGCTCTACTGTGTTCTAGTATATTCTGCTTAGCACTGGGCAGCCAACGATATTTGACACGTTTCGTTAGGTTAAGTAAGTTTGCGTTTGGCTGTATCATGTTTGGATAG
>NW_016942660.1:0-934 GCF_001483705.2 Eufriesea mexicana | reverse complement strand
ACTGGCCTGACCTGTCGTGACCTTACCTGGCGTGGCCTGGGCTGACCTGACCTGACATGACATTTCCTAACCAGGCCTGGACTGGCCAGGCATGGCCTGGCCTGGCCTGTACTGACCTGACCCCGCCTGACTTGACCACACCGGACCTGACCTGACGTGTCCTGACATTGCCTGGTCGTGTCTGACCTGACCTGACCTGACCCGACATGACTTGACCTGACCTGGCCTGACATTGCCAGGCCTAGACTGGCCTGACCTACACTGACCTGACATGAACTGACCTGACCTGACCGGACCTGACCTGACATGACCTAACCTAACTAAACCTGACCTATCCTAACATAACCCAACCAATCCTAACCTAACATAACCTAACCTAACCCAACCCAACCAATCCTAATCTATCGTAATCAAACCTAACCAAAACTCACCTAACCAAACCTAACCGATTGTAATCTAGCCTAACCTAACCTAACATAACATAACCTAACCTTACCCGACCTGACCGTGCCTGACATTAACTGAAATGACCTGACATGACCTGACATGCCCCGACCTGACCTGACATCACCTGACCCGACCTGGAATGGCCTGACCTGACATGACGTGGCCGGAACTGACCTGTCATGACCTGACCTCGCCTCACCTGACCTCACCTGATATCACCTGACACCACATGGAATGTCCTAGCCTTCCCTGACAGGAACTGACCTTACCTGTCGTGACCGTACCTGTCCTGGCCTGGCCTGACCTGACTTGACCTGATCTGACCAAACCCAACCTAACCCGACCTGACCTGGCCTGGCCTGGCCTGGCCTGGACGGGCCTGACCTGACCAGACCTGACTTGACGTGACACGTTATTCCCTGGCATGTCCAGGGCTGGCCAGACCAGACATAGCCTGTCCTGACCTGACCTGTCCTGAACTGAACTG
>NW_016942659.1:0-2678 GCF_001483705.2 Eufriesea mexicana | reverse complement strand
AAGTGCAGGAAACTACAGAAGATCAGTGTATAGCACAAAAGCTTAAACTATCCTATCCAAACCTATCAAAACGTCACGTAACCAAGCGCAACATAGGTCATCCTAACATGCCGTCGATACTATTGCTGTCATTCACAGATCCGAGCCAAGCATACTAGAGCAATGTAGAGAGCATAAATCCACCGGATAGCAGTGTATAGCATAAAAGTGGAAGCTGTCTTATCCTAACCTATCCAATCGTTTCATCTCCGTCGTAGCATAACAAAACCTATCGTGCCACGGCCACTATTGCTGGCCTCCTCAGAGTAGAGCAGGGCATAGTAGAGCCAGGTAGATGGCAGGAAGCCACCAACTAGCACAGAATGGCACAAAAGTCAAAGGTATCCTAACTTAACCGGACCTAACCAAACCTAACCACGCCAAACCCAACCTAACCAAACGTGGAATACCTAAAACTAATGTGCCGAGACCTCTATTGCCGGCCTCAACACAGACAAGCGGAAAATATTAGAGGAGGGTGCAGCGCAGGAATTCGCAGGATAACAGTGTACGGCACAATAGCCGAAGCCACCCTAACCAAACCTAACAAAACCTGACCCAGCCAAACGTAACCTGATATGACCTAACGTGCTGAGACCGCCATTACTGCACTCCCCAGAGTCGAACAGGGTATAGTAGCGCAATGTAGATCGTAGGAATCCACCGAATGGCGGTGTAGAGCTCAAATGTCAAAGCAACCCTATCCTAACCTAACAAATCGCAGCATTACCAGACGTAGCCTAGCACAACGTATCGTGCCACGAACACAATTGATGGCAACCCCAGGTTCGCGCGGAGTATAGTAGTGCCATGCAGCGCGCAGAGAGCCACCAAATAGCAATGTACAGCACCAGAGTCAGAGACATCCGTACCTAACCTGGAAACCGAACCTAACTGATCGTAGGATAAATAAACCTAACTGGCCGACACCCCTATTTCTGGCCTGCCCGGAGCAGAGTAGAAAATACCAGAGCATAGTAGAGCGCAGGAATTCCCTGAATGACTTTGTATAGCACAAAAGTCAAAGCAACTCTCAGCAAACCTAACCCAAGCTGGCGGAGTCAAAGGCAACCTGACTCAACCTATGGTGCGTGGTCCGCCATTGCTAGCGTCCCCGGGGTCCAGTAGCGTATGGTAGAGCCACGTGGAGCGCAGAAATCCACTGAATAGCTGTATATAGCAAAAGGAGTCGACGATATCCTGTCCTAAGCTATCCAAACGTAACATATCCGAACGCAACGTAATTCAGCCGAATGTGCCGAGAGCACTACCGCTAGCCTCCCCATAGCCAAGCAGAATATATTAGAGCACAGTAGCGCGCAAGCATCCGCCGAATAGCATTGTATAGCAGAAATGGCAAAGCCAACCTAACCAAACATAGCCTACACTAACCAACCAAACGTAGCATAACTCAACCCAACGTGCCGACAGCACTACTGCTGGCATCACCATAGAGAAGCAAAATATGCTATAGCAGAGCAGGGCGCGGAAATCCGCCGTGTAGCATTGGGTAGCCCAAACGTCAAAGACACCCTAAACAGAATTTAGCCTGACGTAACCAAGCCAAACGTAATCTAACACAACAAAACACGCAAAGCCCACTGCTGCTGGCCTCCGCAGGGACAAGAGGAGCATATTAGAGGAGAGCGGATGGCAGAAGTCCTTAGGCTAGCTGTGTACAGCGGAAGAGCCGAAGATATCGACACACTCCTGAATTAACCTAACTCATTCGAACGCAACCTATTTCGAACTAACTTGCAGAGGCCACCGTTGCTGGCCTCCCCGTATGAAGCAAAATAAGCTAGAGCAATGTAGAGCGCAGTAGTGCACCGAAGAGCAGCGTACAGCACAGATGCCAAAGATAACTTTGGTGAACATATCATAACCTAACATAACCAAGCGTAGCATAACAAAACCTAACGTGACGCGACCACTATTCCGGGCGCCCCAGAGCCAAGCAGAGTATACTAGAGGAACGCAGAGCGCATGATTCGATCGAATACCTGTATAAAGCACAAAAGTCAAAGCTACGCTACCCAAGCCTACCCTAGCCTAACCTAACCAAACGTAACGTATCACAACCCATCGTGCCGCGACCACCATTGTTGGCGTCCCCGCAGACATGTAGAATATGATATAGCACAGTGGAGCGCAGGGATCCTTAGAATAGCAGTGTACAGCACAAAGGTCAAGGGTATCCTAACCTAACCTATCCTAACCTAACAAAGCCGAACGTAACATGAGTGACGCCAACATGACGTGACGCGACCTCTGTTGGTGGCGTCCCAAGAGTCAGGCAGAATATGGAAGAGCACTGTAGAGCGCAGGAATCCATACAACAGCAGTCTGTATCACAAAAGTCAAAACAGCCCAAACATTACCACGTCAAACCTAACCTATCGCAACGTAACATAACTAAAACAAATCTGCCTCGACCACTGTTACTCGCCCCCCGAGAACCAGCGGAACATATTAGAGGAGATCAGAACTCAGAAGTCCATATACTAGCAGAGTATAGCAGAAAAGCCGAAGCTATCCGCACAACCTAGAATTAACCTAACCCAACCGAACGCAACCTAACTCCACCTATCGTGCCCAGACTACTGTTGCTGGCCTCCCCGTGCGAAGAAGCATATGCT
>NW_016942658.1:0-802 GCF_001483705.2 Eufriesea mexicana | reverse complement strand
CCGTCCATTCTTGGATTGCTATAGAAATTAGAAGTCCAGTGCGTAGGTTAATAAAATGGATTTGTAATTATGTCTGTAATTATGTCGGCAGATACACCCACTTATATGTATTCTTTTACTTAATGAGACAGGTACAGCTAACGTGGCGCGCATTACATATCTGTAAACGTTGTCAGACGACATAACTGAAATCGAACTGCGCTTAATTTGTATGAAGTGCGTATATTAATAAAATAAAATACATATATTACTGAGATAAGTATATTCGGTGCAGATCTGAGGCAGCAGTAAAACCCTGCAGAAGAAAATAGAAAGTTTTCGTAACATTCGCAGAAACTGTAATCAAATTGCGCCGCAATTGCATGAAATTTTGATACCACTAAGAGAAAGAATTTATGTACTGTTATAAGGCGGTAGTAAGTCCTCGCCCAAAAAACCCAAATTCTTCAGAAATTCTCTGGAACTGCGTTCAAACAGCACTGCAATTGCCGGAAATATGTGGCATTACTAAAATAGTGTTACCATGTGCAGTTCTGAAGCAGTAAAAAAATTCACAGCAAGAAAACCCAATTATTCCAAAAGTTCGCGGATACTGTAGTCAAACTGCGCCGAAAATGCATGAAAGATGAGTTATTCAGTGAATAACGCTGTTGTCTGCAGTTCCGCGCAGTTCTGCGTCTTTAGTAAGACCACATTGCAAGGAAATCGATAATATTCTAGAAAATCGCTACAGCTGCTACCAAACCGCTCTGCAAAAACATGAGTTGTGTGTTATTCGGTGATTAACGTTATTCTTTCGGGA
>NW_016942657.1:0-993 GCF_001483705.2 Eufriesea mexicana | reverse complement strand
GTGAGCAACCTTTCTTGCATAAATAGAGAGGAAATATTCTATTGGCATGCTATAGCCTTTGCAATGCTATAGAATCTGGCTGCAAAGTGAATCTGGATGGAAAATTCAATTTTATTGACATTTTCGGCTAATATCGTGGTGAGATAGCTTTCTTCCATAAGTCAAGAAGAAAGATTTTGTTGGTATGCTATAGGCATTGCAATGCTATAGAATCTTGCTGGAAAATTCAATTTTATTGACATTTTTGACTAATTTCGCGGTGAGCCAACTTCCTTGCATAAGTAAGGAGGAAAGATACTTTTTGCGTGCTATAGCCATTGCAATGCTGCAGAATCGGGCTGGAAAGATCAATTTGATTGACATTTTCGGCTAATATCGTGGTGAGCTAACTTTCTTGCATAAATAAGGAGGAAGGATTCTATTGGCGTGGTATAGCCGCTGAAATGCTGTAGAATCCGGATGGAAAATTCAATTTTATTGACATTTTCGTCTAATATAGTGGTGAGCTGCCTTTCTTGCATACATAAGGGGGAAAGATTCTACTGGCGAGCTATCGGCATTGCAGTGCTATAGAAGCTGGAAGGAAAATTCAATTTTATTGACATTTTCGACTAATAACGTGGTGAGCTATCTTTCTTGCATAAATAACGAGGAATGGTGCAATTGGCGTGCTATAGCCGTTTCAATGCTAGAGAATCTGTCTGGAAAGTTCAACTTTCTTGACATTTTCGTCTGGAATCGTATTGAGCTATCTTTCTTGCATAAATAACGAGGAATGGTGCAATTGGCGTGCTATAGCCGTTTCAATGCTAGAGAATCTGTCTGGAAAGTTCAACTTTCTTGACATTTTCGTCTGGAATCGTATTGAGCTAACTTTCTTGCATAAATAAGGTGGAAAGAATCTCTTGGCGTGCTATAGCATTTGCAATGCTATAGAATCTGGATTGAAAGCTCAATTTTATTGACATTTTCGGCTAATGTCGTGGTGAGCTA
>NW_016942656.1:0-710 GCF_001483705.2 Eufriesea mexicana | reverse complement strand
TACGCTGCTACTCAGAGGATTTCTGCGCCCTACAGTGCTCTGGTATGTCCTGCTTGGCTCTGGGAAGGGGGGCAGCGATATGTATTTCTGTAAAATATGTTAAGTTATGCTATGTATGGCAATGTTCTGTTGATTAGGGTTAAGCTTGTGTAGCCACCACTTTGCCGACGTACACTGCGATTCTGTGGATTCCTACGATTTATACTCGACTAATGTGTTCTGCTCGGCTGTTGGGAGGCCAACAATGATGGTCCCGGTACGTCACGTTTAGCCCTGTTACGATAACCTTTGTTCGGCTTGCCTGCACTTTTCCGTTTTACACTGCTATTCTATGGACTTCTGCCTCCTACTCTCCTCTAATGTGATCTGCTCGTCTCTGGGGCGTCCAGCGATAGTGGTCGCTGCACGTTCGGATAAGTTACGTTACGCTTGGTTGTGTTACGATTGGTTAGGCTAGGAGAGCATAGCTTTGGCTTTAGTGCTATATTCTGCTACTAGGTG
The DNA here is from genome assembly GCF_001483705.2 of Eufriesea mexicana. Taxonomy (NCBI): domain Eukaryota; kingdom Metazoa; phylum Arthropoda; class Insecta; order Hymenoptera; family Apidae; genus Eufriesea; species Eufriesea mexicana. The sequence goes on along the minus strand of NW_016942656.1, from coordinate 209 downwards.
GATGTTTGGGTCCAACAGTACTGTAGTATTTTCAGCTTGGCTCTGGTAAGGACAGCAATACTGGTCTCAACACGTTGCGTTGGGTCATGTTACGTTCGGTTAGGTTCGGTTAGGCAAATTTTGTCTAGGATAGCTTCGACATTTGTTCTGTGCACTGCTATAATGCGGATTACTGCGCTCTCCTGCGCTCTGGTATGTCCTGCTTGGCA
>NW_016942655.1:0-1182 GCF_001483705.2 Eufriesea mexicana | reverse complement strand
CATGCACCCATATATCCATAAACACATCCATCCGTACCTCTATCCATCGATACATCCATCCATGCACACATCCATACATATATACATCCATGCAAACACACACCCATCCATCCACACATCCGTCCATCCATTCATCCATACATCTATAAATCCATCAATTCGTACTACCATCCTTCCATATATCCATCCATCCATACACGCATACATCCATTGATCCGCACATCCGTCCATGCATACCTCAGTCCATCCATATATACGTCCATACATACAGCAGTACATCTACCCATCCATACATCCATTCTTCCATACATCTATCCACCCATACATACACCCATCCATATATCCATGGATCCATGCGTCCATCCACCAATATATCCATCCACCAATCCATCCATCCCTCCATACATCCATCCATACATGGATACATACTTCCATCCATGCATACATCCATACATATACACATCCACACATCTATACATCCATACATTCGTACATCCATACATACATCCATACAAACATCCATACGTACATCCATCCATCCATACATCCATACATCCACGCGCCCATACATCCATAAATCCTACCATCCGTAATTTCTTCCATCGATACATCCATCCAACCAAACAACCGTACCTATATACATACATACATCCATACATACGTTAATCCGTCGATTCATTCCTCAACCCATCCATACATCCATCCATCCATACAGTCAGCCATCCATACATCCATAAATCCTGCCATCTGTACTTCCATCCATTTTACATCCACCCATCAATACAGCCAGCCATCTAAACATCCAACCTTCCATACCTCCATCCAACAATCCATCCACCCAACCATTAAACCATCCGTAAAACCATCCATACATCCATACATCCACATATCCACCAACACGTACCTCTATCGTTCGATACATCCATACATACATACATCCATACATATATACATCCATTCATATATACATCCATACATCCATACATCCTTACATCGGTCCATCCATACCTCAAGCCATCCATACATCCACCCGTCCATACCGCCACTGATCCATACATCCATTCTTCCATAAGTCTATGCATCTATACAACCACCCATCCATCTATCCATGTATCCATACATCCATCCACCCGTGCATCCATCCACCAATCCATCCATCCAACCATACATTCATACATACAT
>NW_016942654.1:676-1011 GCF_001483705.2 Eufriesea mexicana | reverse complement strand
ACGAGGTAAGGTTCTACTGGTTTGCTATAGACGCAGCATTGCAATAGAGTCTGACTGAAAAGTACTATTTTAATAACAATTTCGACATATATCGTATTGAGCAAGATATTCTACGTAAATAAGGAGGAAGGATCCTATTGGTTTGTCGTAGCCATTGCATTGCAATGTAATCTGACCGAAAAGTCCAATTTAATTGACATTTTCGCCCAATATTGTGGTGAGCATGCCTTTCTCCGAAAATACGAAGGAAAGATTCTATTGGTTTGCTATAGCCATTGCATTGCAATAGAATCTGACTGCAAAGTTCAATTCTATTATCATTTTCGACATATAGA
>NW_016942654.1:0-665 GCF_001483705.2 Eufriesea mexicana | reverse complement strand
ATTTTCTTCACAAATTAGGAGGAGCGATCTTATTGGTTTGCTATAGCCTTTGCATTGCAATAGAATCTTACTGAAAAGTTCAATTTTATTGCCATTTTCGACTAATATCGTGGTGAGCAAGTTTTTCTTCAAAAATAAGGAGGAAAGACTCTTGTTGTTTTCTATTGCCGTTGCATTGCAATAGAAACCGACAGAAAAGTTCAATTCCATTGGCATTTTCGACTCATATCCCGGTGAGCAAGCTTTTCTGCGTAAATAAGGGGAAATGATACAATTGGTTTGCTGTAGCCATTGCATTGCATTAGAATCTGTCTGAAAAGTTCAATTGTATTAACATTTTCGACAAATAGTGAAGTGAGCAGGTCTTTCCCCTTAAATAACGTGTTAAGATTCCATTGGGTTGCTACAGCCATTGCATTGCAATAGAATCAGACTGAAAATTCCAATTTTATTGACAGTTTCGTCTAATATTGCGGTGAGCAAGCCTTTCTGAGTAGATAAGGAGGAAAGATCCTATTGGTTTGTAATAGCCGTTGCATTGCAATATAATCTGTCTGAAAGGTTCTATTTTATTAACAATTTCGACTAATATCGTGGCGAGGAAAATATTCTACATAAATAAGGAGGAAAGATCCTATTGGTTTGTTATAGCCATTGCATTGCAA
>NW_016942653.1:0-1114 GCF_001483705.2 Eufriesea mexicana | reverse complement strand
TAGGTTTGTTACGACTTTCGTGCTATACACTGTTATTCGGAGGACTCCTTCCCTCTACTGTGCACTACTCTAATCTGCTAGACCCTGTGGAGGCCAGGAATGGTATTCGCGGTACGTTGCCTTGTGCGTTGCTACGTTATGATATGTTACGTTGGTATGGGCTTGGTTTGGCTATCTTTGACTTTTCTCCTGCACGCTGCGATTCTATGGACTTCTGGCACCTACTCTCCCCTAATACGTTCTTCATGGCACTTGGGGGGCAAGCAATAGAGATCGCGGCAATGCTAGGTTGCGATAGAGTGCGTTTTGTCAAGTTAGATTGGTTAAGTTAAGACGGGGTAGCTATGACCTTTGCGTTATACACAGCTATACTGTGGCTCTCTGCGCTCTACTATGTACTACTGTATTCGGCTTGGCTCATGATACGAAAAGAATGGTGTTCGCGGCACGTTATGTTGAGGTATGTTTCGCTCGGTTATGATACGCCTGTTTGGGTTAGGTCTGGATAGCTTTGGCTTTCTCGGCATAGACTGCTGTTCGCTGAATTTCTGTGCTCTACTGCGCCCTGCTCGACTCTGTGGTAGCCAGCGATAGTGACGGCGACACGGTTGGTTGGTTTAAGTTACGTTTGGATGGGTCAGGTTGTGTTAGGTTTGCTAATGATGGCTATTACACTGATATGCGTAGGGTTTCTGCCCTCTACTGTGCTCTATTATGCTCTGCTTGACACTGGAGACGCCAGAAATAGTGGTGCCGTCTCGTTAGGTTGGGTTATGCCACGTTTGTTTAGGTTAGGTTACGCTGTGATGAGATAGTATATCTGTGACTTCTGTGCTACACACTACAATCCTATGGACTATCGTGCTCTACTGCGCTCTTTCATATTCTACTTGTCTCTGGGGAAGCCAGCAACAGAGGTCACGGCACGTATAGTTTATTCATTCTATGTTTGGTTAGGTTCGGTTAGGTCTGGTTTGGAGAGGATGGCTTTGAATTTTGTGCCGTACACTGCTCTTCGTCGGATTTCTGCGCCCAACTGTGATCTAGGATTCTCTGCTCGGTTATGTGGAGTCCAGCAGATGTGGCCACGTCACGTTAGGCCGAATTATGTTGC
>NW_016942652.1:0-776 GCF_001483705.2 Eufriesea mexicana | reverse complement strand
GAAAATGTCAATAAAATTGAATTTTCCACCCAGATACTATAGAATTGCAATGGCTCTAGCTGGCCAATAGAATCCTTTATGCAAGAAAGTTACCTCACCACGATATTACTTGAAGACGTCAATAAAACAGAATTCTCGAGGCAGATTCTATAGCATTGCAATGGCTATAGCACGCCAATAGTATCTTTCCACCTTATTATTGATGAAAGATAGCTCGCCACGATATTAGTCGAAAATGTTAATTACATTGAATTTTGCACCCTGATTCTAAAGCATAGCTATGGCTATAGCACGCCAATAGAAACCTTCCTACTGCTTTGTGCATGTATGTATGCTCACCTCGATATTAGCCGAAAATGTCAATAAAATTCAATTTTCCATTCAGATTCTATAGCACTGCAATGGCTATAGCACGCTAACAGAAACTTACCTCCTTATTTATCGACGAAAGTTAGCTCTCCACGATATTAGTCGGGAATATGAATAAAATTGTGCACCCCAGACAGATTCTATAGCATTGCAGTGGCTATAGCACGACAATAGAACCATTCCTCCATATTTATGCATTCAAGTTAGGGCACCGCGATACTAGTCGAGATTGTTAATAAAATTGAATATTCGGTGCAGATTCTATAGCATTGCAATGGCTATAGCACGTCAATGGTATCTATCCTCCTTATTTATAAAAGAAAGATACCTCCCCACGATATTAGTCGATACCGGTCAATGAAATTGAATTTTCGAGCCAGATGCTATAGCATTGCAATGGCCATAGC
>NW_016942651.1:0-227 GCF_001483705.2 Eufriesea mexicana | reverse complement strand
AGGTGTCTTCTGCGCTCTACTGTGCTCTAATATGCTCTGCTTGGGTATGGGCTAGCGAGCAGTAGTGCTGTCGGCACGTTTGGCTGAGATATGTTGCGTTCGGCTATGTTACGTTTGGTTAGGTTAGGACAGGATATCTTAGACCTTTGTGCTTCGGTTACGTCCGGTTATGTGAGGTTAGGTTAGGTTTCGTCAGAATGGCTATGACATTTGTGCTATACACTGCT
>NW_016942650.1:0-1269 GCF_001483705.2 Eufriesea mexicana | reverse complement strand
CGTTACGTTTGGTAGGGTTAGGATAGGATAAATTTGGCGTTTGCGCTATACACTATTATTCGGAGGATTTCTAACCTCTGCATTGTTATATAATACTCTTGCCGACACTGTGGAGGTCTGCAACACTTGCCAAGTGACGTTAGGTTGGGTTAGGTTACGTTCGATTTGGTTAGGTTTGTTTGGATTAGATTGCGATACCTTCGACTTTCATGCAGTGAAATGCCATGCGGTGGATTTCAGCTCTCTACAGTGCCGTAGTACCCTCTGCTTGGCTCCGGGGAAGCCAGTAATTGTGGTCTCGACAATTTTGGTTGGGATAGGCTGCGTTTGGTTAGGTAACGTTAGCTCCCGTTAAGCTTGGTATCTTCGGCTTTTCTGCTATAAACGACGATTCTATGCATTTCTGCGCACCACTCTCCTGTAATATGCTCTGCTTGGAACTCTGGAGGCCACCACTGGTGACCGCGGCACGTTTCATTTTGATAGGTTACTTTTGGCTAGGTTAGGTTACGTTGGGTTAGGTTAGGATGCATTTGACTCTTCTGCGGCAAACTGCTATTCTATGGTCTTCTGCGCTCTACTGTGCTCTACCACTCTCTGCTGGCCTTCGGGGACGATATCTGTGGCCTGCGTAGCTCCACTTGCGTCCGCTTGTCTCTCGGCAGGCCAGAAATAGAGGTCGTGGCACGTTTGGTTGTGTGAGGTTACGTTCGACTAGGTAAGGTTTGGTTAGGTTTGGAAAGGATGGCTTTGTCTTTTGTGCCATACACTGCTATTCGTTGGGTGTCGGCGCTCTACTGTGCTCTAATATACTCTGTTTGGCGTTGGGGAGGCCAGAAACTGTGGTCTCGGCTCGTAAGGCTCAGTTAGGCTGCGCATGGCTGGCTTATGTTTGGATAGGTTATGTTTGGATAGGTTAAGATAGGATAGCTATGACCTGGACGCAGTTATATCTTGTACTTCTGCGCTCTATTGTGAATTAATGCTTCCAGCTTTGCTCTGGGTGTTCCAGAAATTGTGGCCGCGGCGCGTTACGCTGTGCTAGTTTACGTTTGGTTAGGTTAGGTTTGTTTGGGTTCGGGTAGGACATCACTGACCTTCGTGCTATGCTCTGCACTTCTATGGACCTCTACGCTCTACTCTCCCCTAATATTCCGTGCTTGGAGAAGGGGAGATCAGCAGTAGTTGGCTAAGCAAGTAAGTTTGGAATTGGATACGTTTTGTTATGTTCGGTTTGGTCAGGTTAGGTTAGGATATCATTTACTTTTT
>NW_016942649.1:0-1784 GCF_001483705.2 Eufriesea mexicana | reverse complement strand
AGGACATACTAGAGCCCAGTGGAGCTCAGAAATCCACCATATGGCAGTGCACCGCACAAAAGTCGAAGCAATCCTCTCCGAACTTAGCCTAACCCAACCAAACCGAACGTAACGGACCTCAACATAACGTGCAGAGAAAACTATTCCTGGCCTCGTCAGTGCCAAGCCGAAAGCGTTAGATCACTGTAGGGCGCAGAAATCCACCTACTAGCAGACCCTAGCGCTACGGTTAAAGCTACATGTCCAAAGCTGACCAATCGTAGCATAACCAAACGTAAGATGTACCAACCTATTTTGCAGCGACCAATATTGCTGGCCTCCCCAGAACGAAGCAGGACATAGTAGTGAACGTTGGAGCGCGGAATTCCACCGAGTGTCAGTGTACACCACAGAAATTAAAGCTATTCTGACCAATCTTGGGCTGACCTAACGTAGCCGATCGTATCCATACTAAACACAAGGTGCAGAGACTACCATTGCTGGCCTTCCCGGAGCCTAGCTGAAAGCATTAGAGCACTGTATGTCGCAGAAATACACCTAATAACTGGCTATATCACTTAAGTCAAGGCTATCCTCTCCTGACCTAGCCAATCGAAACTTAGCAAGGCGTAACCTAACCCAAACTAACGTGCCGCGACCGCTATTACTGGCCTCCCCAGAGGTAAGCAGAACACAATATTGGGGTGTAGAACGCAGAAACCCATAGAATCGCAGTGCATATCGAAAAAGTCAAAGCTACCAAAGCCTAACCCAAACCAACAGAGGATACCCAAATATAGCATAGCTAAACCCAACGTGCCGAGACCGCTATTGCTGCCCTCCGCAGAACCAAGCAGGACATACCAGAGCACAGTAGATCGCAGAAATCCACCGCATAGCAGTGTACAGAACAAAAGTTAAACATACACTGTCCTAATTTAGCGTAGCCCAATCTAACCGAACGTAAATTGACAGACGTAACGCGCCGAGACCACCATTTCTGGCCATCCTAGGGTCAAGCTGAAAATATTAGAGCGCTGTTGGTCGCAGAGATACACCTAATAACAGACTATAGCACTAAAGTCAAAAATATCCTCTCCTACCATAACCAATCGTAACAAAGGAAAATGCAACGTAATTAAGACTAACGTTCCGCGACCCCCATTTGTGACCTACCCAGAGCCAAGCAGAACTCATTAGTGGAGAGTAGAACGCAGAAATCGGTAGTATCGCAGTGTATGTCGGAAAAATCAAAGCTTCCAAGACCAAACCGAAACCAACCGAGCATAATCAAGCATAGGCTAACTCAACCTTCCACGTCGAGACCACTATTTCTACCCTTCCCAGAGTCCAGCAGGACATTCTGTGGCACAGTAGAGCGCTGCACTCCGCCGTAGGGCATTGACCAGCACAAAAAATAAAGCTCTCCTGTCCAATCCTAGCGTCACACAACATAACCGAATTAGCTTGACACAACATAAAACGCCGAGACCAGTATTGCTGGGCTTCCCAGAGAAGAACTGAAGATATTAGAGCACTGTAGGTGCACTGTAGGGCGCAGAAGTCCACCTAATAGCAGACAAAGGCACTAAGGTCAAATCTACCTCTCCTATCCTAACTAACCGTAACATAAACAAACGTAACCTACCTCAACCTTACGTGCCGAGGCAGCTATTGCTGCCCTCCCCAGTGCCAAGCAGGACATACTAGAGCTCAATAGAGCGCAGAAATCCACCATACAACATTGTACAGAACGAAAGTTAATGCTATAATGACCAAGCATAGCCTAAGAAAGCCTAACCGAA
>NW_016942648.1:0-521 GCF_001483705.2 Eufriesea mexicana | reverse complement strand
ACTAAATTGCAGTTTATATCCGAAAGGCAAAGCTATCCTAACCAAACGTAATCTAACCAAGCCAAGTCAAGCGTAACATGACACAACCTAGCGTGCCGAGTCCACAATTGCTGGCCCGCTCGAGCCAAGCAGAACATACTAGAGCACAGTGGAGCGCAGAAATTCAAAGTACAGCAATGTGTAACGCAAAGGTCAAAGATAACCTCTCCTAACATTAACTGTAACAAAACCAAAGGTAGCTTAAATCTACCTAACGCGCAGAGACCACTATTGCTTGCCTCCCCAGAGCCGAGCAGAATATAGTAGTGCACAGTACAGAGCAGAAAACTTCCGCACTAAAGAATAAAGCAGAAAAGTAAGGGTAAGCTAACCTAACCTGGCCTAACCTTACCAAGCCAAGCGCAACAAATTCAAGCATAACGTGTCTAGCCCAATACTGCTGGCCACCCCAGGGCCATGCAGAACGATTAGAGGTGTCTAGGGCGCAGAAATCAATAGAATCGCAGTGTATAACAGAAGAA
>NW_016942647.1:0-526 GCF_001483705.2 Eufriesea mexicana | reverse complement strand
AAAGTCATATATATTCAGGCCTAACACAGGCTATCATAACCTAGCCAAACGCAGCCTACCTCAGCGTAACGCGCCGCGGCCACAATTGCTGTCTTCCGCAAAGTCGTGCAGAGCATAGTAATTAGAGCGCGGAAACTCACCGAATAGCATTGTATAGCACAAAAGTCGAGGATATCCTAACCTAACCTGGCACAACCTAACCCAAACAAACGTAGCATAAATCAATATAACGTGCCGCGATCGCTATTGATGGCCTTCGTAAAGCCAAGAGGAGCATATTAGGGCACATTAGTCCGCAGAAATCCACCGAATGGCAATGTATAGCACAGAGGACAGAATATCGTGACCAAGCATAGCCAATCGTAACATAACAAAACGTAATGTAACTCAACCTAACAGGATGCGACCACTATTGCTGTCCTCCACAGAGACAAGCAGAATGTGCTAGAGCACATTATAATGCAGAAATCCTCTGCATTTCGGTGAAAGGCACATGATTCGAAGATATCCTTACATAACCTGACAT
>NW_016942646.1:0-227 GCF_001483705.2 Eufriesea mexicana | reverse complement strand
CACACTTATTTATGCTAGAAAGATAGTTCCCCAAGATATCAGTCGAGAATGTCAATAAAATTTCATTTTCCTGCCAGATTCTACACCTTTGCTATGACTATAGAACGTCAAAAGGATATTTCTTCCTTATTTATACAAGAAGGTTAGCTCACCACGATATTAGACGAAAATGTCAATAAATTTGAGTTTTCCAGCCAGACTATAGGATTGCAGTGACTATAGTACAC
>NW_016942645.1:0-1597 GCF_001483705.2 Eufriesea mexicana | reverse complement strand
CGAACGCAGCATAACACACAGCAACGTGCCACGACCACTACTGCCCGCCTCCCCAGATTCGGATGGAGTATAGTAGAGCAATGTAGAGCGCGGAAGACCTCCGTATAGCAGTGCACGGCCCAAAAATGGAAAAAACGCTAACCAAACTCTCCTAACCTAACCCAAGGAAACGTAACCGAACCCAAACTAACGTGTCGAGACAACTATTAAGGGCCGCCCTAAGGCTAAGCAGAACATGTTAGAGTACAGCAGATAGATGAAATCCACCGAATTGCAGCGCATGACACAGAAGTCTAAGCTACTCCATCCTATCCCAACCAAACTTAACATAAACAGACGTAGATATACCCACACTAACGTGAGGTGGCCACTACTGCTGAACGCCCCAGAACGAAGCGGAACATACTAGAGCACAGTAGAGTGCAGACATCCATCGAACAGCAGTGTATAGCCCAAAAGTCAAAGCCACCATGGCCAAACATAACTCGACCTAGCCTATTCAAACGTAACCTGTCTGAACCTATCGTGTCACGACCACCAATGCTGGCGCCTCAGAGACGAACAGGGTGCAGTAGAACAATGTATAGCGCAGAAATCCACCGAATAGCAGTTTATGGCACAAAAGTCAAAGCTATCTTACCCTAACCAAACCAAACGTAACATAGCCGAACGTGAGCTGACTCCACCTATTCGCCGTACACCATTATTGCTGACATCCCCAGAGTCAATCGGAATAGTCTAGAGCGCAGTAGAGCGCAGAAGACCGCCGTGGTACTGGGTAAAGCACAGAAGTCAGAGATATACTAACCAAACCAGACCTTAAGTAACACAACAAAACGTAGCCTAGGCCAACAAAACGGGCCGACACCATTTTTGCACGCGTTCTCAGAAACAAGCACAATATGATAAAGAGCAGTAAAGCGCAGAAGTCCATAGAATTGCAGTGTTGAGCGCAAAAGTCGAAGCTATCCTAACCCAACACAAGATAACCTATCCCAACCAAAGGTAATCTAACGCAACCCAAATTGCCGTTACCATTATAACTGTCCTCCACGGAGGCAAGCAGAGCATAATAGAGGAGAATGGAGCGCAGTAATCCGTAAGATCGCCGTGTATAGCGGAAGAGACGAAGCTACTCAAGCTTAACCAAATCCAACATAACCTAAGCAAACGTAGCATATCTCAACATAAGGTGCCGAGAACACTATTACTGGCATCCACAGAGCCAATCAGGACATACTGGAGCACAATAGAGCGCAGGAGTGGAGTCGACCGCATCTCAGTGTACATCGCAAAAGTCAAGGATATCCTAACAGATACCGAACAAACCTAACGTAACCAAAGAAACATAACCCGACCAAGCGTAACTTAACATTGCCAAACGCGTTGCGGCGACAATTTCTGGCCCTCAGATCAAGGCAGAGCATATTAGATCAGAGTAGAGCGAAAAAAATCCACCGAACAGCAGTGTATAGCACAAAGATGAACGTTGTCTTAGCTTAAGCCAACCAAGCATAACATAACCAAAGGTACTTAACTCCACCTAGCCGACCAACACCACTATTGCGGACCACCACAGAGCCAAGCAGGATATAAT
>NW_016942644.1:0-830 GCF_001483705.2 Eufriesea mexicana | reverse complement strand
ATATCACAACCCAACCTGTCCTAACCTAACCTAAACTAATTCAGGGTAACTAAACCTAACGACACGATACCCCTATTTCTGTCCACATTTCTGGCCACCCCAGAGCCAAGCAGAACATACAAGGGCACAGTACAGCGCGGGAATACACCGAAGAGCCGTGTATGACAAAAAAGTCGGAGCCGTCATAACCAGACGTAACCTAACCTGACCAAACCAAACGTAACGTGACGCTATCAATCGTGATACCACAGTTATTGCTGCCCTCGCCAGGGTCGAGCGGAGTATTGTAGAGCAATGCAGAGCGCTGAAATCTACCGGAATGCAGTGTATAGCAAAAAAATCAAAGCTAAACTATCCTAACATGACGGAACGTAATATAGGCGGACGAAACGTGACACAAGTTGACGTACCACGACCGGAACTGCTGGCCCCACGACAGATGAGCAGAGCGTAGCGGAGCGATGTGAAACGCTGAAATTCCGAATAGCAGTGTATAGCCCTAAGGTCAAAGCTACCCTAACCAAATCTAACCAAGCCTAACCAAGCCCAACGTAACATAACTAAACCGAACGTGCCGAAAGCACTATACCTGGCGTCCACATAGGCAAGCAGAGTGTGGTAGCACACAGGAGAGCGCAGAGGTACATACAATGGCAGTGTGCGGCACAAAAGTCAAAGATATCCTAACCTAACACAACGCAGCTTAACAAAACCAAACGTAATCCAACTCAATCTAACGTGCGGCAACCACTATTGCTGGACAAACAAGGGCCATGCAGAATATAGTATAGCACAGTAGAGCGCAGAAATTCACCGCATAGCAGTGTACA
>NW_016942643.1:2152-2512 GCF_001483705.2 Eufriesea mexicana | reverse complement strand
ACACCTCAATCCATCCATACATGCATTCCTCCGTACATACATTCATCCCTACATCCGTTCATCCATACCTCAACACATCCATTCATACATCCGTCCATACGGCCATCAGTCCATACATTCATCCATCCATACAACCAGCCTTCCATACATCCATCCTGCCATGCAAACACCCATCCATACATCCATCGGTACATACATCCATCGATACATACATCCATCCATCCATTCATCCACCCATCCATACATCCATCGAACCATACATCCATCCATCCATACAAGTACCCATCCATAAATCCATCGATCCATACATCTATCCATCCATACATCCATCCATACATTAATACATCCACACATCCATAA
>NW_016942643.1:0-378 GCF_001483705.2 Eufriesea mexicana | reverse complement strand
ATACATCCATCCATCCATTCATCCACCCATCCATACATCCATCGAACCATACATCCATCCATCCATACAAGTACCCATCCATAAATCCATCGATCCATACATCTATCCATCCATACATCCATCCATACATTAATACATCCACACATCCATAATTCCATACATCCATTCATCCATACAACCAGACGTACATCCATACATACATCCATACATACATCCATACATTCATCCATCCATACTCCCATCCACTCATACATCCAGCCATCCATACATCCGTACATATAGAGATCCTTAAATCCATACATCGGTACATCCGTTCATTCGTACATTCACACATAAATACATCCGTACATCCATAAATCTATCCATCCATACACCCAT
>NW_016942642.1:0-421 GCF_001483705.2 Eufriesea mexicana | reverse complement strand
GTCGCGGCAAGTTAGGTTGAGCTATGTTTCTGTCCTTTGGGCCAGGTTAGGAGGGTTTGGTCAGGATTTCTTCGAACTTCATGGTATAAACTGCTATTTGGTGCATTTCGGCGCTGTACATTTCTCTACTATACTCCGCTCGACTCCGGTGAGGCGAGAAGTAGTTGCAGTAGCAAGACTTGTACATTTCTCTACTATACTCCGCTCGACTCCGGTGAGGCGAGAAGTAGTGGCAGTAGCAAGACAGTTTGAGTTATGTTATGGTTGGTCAGGTTAGGTTTGGCAATGTTTGGCTAGCACAGCACTGACATACGTGCAATATACTGATATACGGCTGTTTTCTGCGATCTACACAGCTCTACAACATTCTGCTTGACACTGGGGTGGCCACGAGCAGTGCTCGAGGCACGTTACGTTGAGC
>NW_016942641.1:0-333 GCF_001483705.2 Eufriesea mexicana | reverse complement strand
GTTACGTATCGTAATGTTAGGTTTCGTTGGGTTAGGTTAGGATGGTTTTGACTTATGTGCTCAGCAAAGAAATTCTATGGACCTGTGCGCTCTACTGTGCTCTTGTATATTCTGCTTGCCTCAGGGGAAGTCAGCAGTAATGGTCTCGACACGTTGTGCATGGTAGTGTTGCGTTCGGTTAAGTTACGTTTGTTATGGTTGGAATACAATAGCTGTTACTTTTGTGCTCCACATTGTTACACAGTGGTTCTCTGAGCTCTACTGTACTCTAATATATTCAGATTGGCTCCGGGGTGGCCAGCAATAGAGGTTTCGGCACGTTACATTTAGTTG
>NW_016942640.1:0-1172 GCF_001483705.2 Eufriesea mexicana | reverse complement strand
GACATACGCCGCAATGCGATCTATTTCTACGCACTGCTGTGCTCTAGTATATTCTGTTCGGCTATGGGGTGGACAGTAATAGTTGTCTCGGCACGTTATGTTGAGTAAGGTTTCCCTTCGTTAGGTATGATCAGGAAGGCTCGGTAAGGACTTCTTCGACTTTTGCGCTATAAACGGCTTTTCGGTGGACTTTGGCGCCCTAATGCGCTCTAATGTGCTCTGCTTGCCTCTGATAGGCCAGCAATATTGGTCTCGTCACGAACTGATGAGTTACACTATGTTTGTATAGGTTAGGTTATGTCAATTTAGGTCAGGATATGTTTACTCTTGCGCTATACACAGAAATGCGGTGGATTTCTGCGCTCCACTGTGCTGCAGTATATTCTGCTTGGCCCTGGGTATGCCAGCAGTAGTGGTCTCTGCGCGGTAGGTAGAGTTTATATACGTTCGCTTGTGTTACGTTTAGTTAGGTCAGGATAGAATAGATTAGACTCATGTGGCATACGCTGACCTTCGGTGAATTTCTGCGTTCAACTGTGCTCTGATATGTCCTGCTCGGCCCTGGAGCGACCAGTAATAGCAATCCCGGGACGTCAGCTTGAGTTATGTTACGTTTCGTTGTGTTAGGTCGGGAGCGCTTGCTTAGGATTTCTTTGACTCTTGTGCTATACACTGCTATTAATTTCTGCGGCATGCATTGCTCTATTGTACTCTCCTCGACTCTAGGGTGGCGTTCAATAGTAGGCGTGGCACGTTAGGTTGGGTTTTAGGTTGAGATATGTAACGAACGGTTAGGTTAGGTTAGGCTAGCTTGGACAGGTTGGCCTCGACTTCCGTGACATAAACTCTTAGTCGATTGATTTCTGTTATCGACGGTGCTCTACTGCATCCTTCTTGGCTCTTGGGAGGCCAGCAATCTTGGTCTCGGCTCGTTAGGTTTAGCTATGCTATGTTCGGTCATGTTTAGTTTGGGATGTTAGGATAGGATAGTTTAGTCATCTGTGCTAAACACTGCTATGCACCGATTTCTGCGCCCTACTGCGCTTTAATATCTTCTGCTTTGCTCCGCGTAGGCGAGAAATAGCGGCGGCGGCAGATTTTGTTTTTGAAGGCTACGTTCGGTTAGGTAACGTTAGCATGGGTTCGGTCCGGATATATAGGACTTTTGTGCT
>NW_016942639.1:0-2021 GCF_001483705.2 Eufriesea mexicana | reverse complement strand
ATAGAATATTTCATCCTTATTTATGCAAGGAGCTGAGCTCATCACGATATTATCCGAAAATGTAAATAAAATTGAAATTTCCAGCCAGATAATATAGCACTGCAAAGGCTATAGCGTAATGGCTATAACACGTAAATAGAATCTTTCCACCTTATTTATGGAAGGTAGTTAGCTCACCACAATATTAGTCGAAAATGTCAAGAAAATTAATCTTTCCAGCCTGATTCTATAGCACTGCAATGGCTATTGCATGCCAATAGAATCTTTGCTCCTTATCTATGCAACGAAGGTAGCGCACCTGGATATTGGTCGAAAATGTCAATAAAATTTAATTTTCCTGCCAGATTCTATGTCATTGTAATGGCTATAGCACGCCAATTGAATCTTCCCTCCTTGTTCACGCAAGAATGTTAGCCCACTCCCAACACGATATTAGTCGAAAATGCCATTAAATTTTATTTTCCAGTCAGATTCTGTATCACTCGAATGGCTATAGCACGTCAAAAGAATATTACCTCCTTACTTATGCAGGAAGGATAGGTCACCTCGAAATTAGTCGGAAATGCCAATAAAATTGAACTTTCCAGCCAGATTCTGTAGCATTGCGATGCCTATAGGACGCCAATACAATCTTTCCTGCTTATTTATGCAAGAAAGTAGCTCAGTACGATATTTGTCGGAGATGTCAGAAAAATTTAATTTTCCAGCCAGATTCTATAGCACTGCAACGGGTATAGCACGCAAACAGAATCTTTCCTCCTTATTTATCCAAAAAGGTTATCTCACCACGATATTAGAAGAGAATGTTAATAAACCTGGATTCTCCATCCAGATTATATATCATTGAAATGTCTATAGGACGCCAATATAATCTTTCCTCCTTATTTATGCAAGAAAGATAGCTCTCGCCGATATTAGTCGAAACTGTCAATATAGTTATATTTTCCAGCCAGCTACTATGACACTGCGACGGCTATAGCACGCCAACGGAATTTTGCCTCCTTATTTGTGCATGAAAGTTAGCTCACCACGATATTGAAAGAAAATGTTAATAAAATTGAATTTTCCAGCCAGATTCTATAGCATTGCAATGGCTGCAGCACGCCAATAGAATCTTTCCTCCGTATTTAAGCAAGAAAATTACCTCGCCACGAAATTAGTCGAAAATGACAATAAAATATAATGTTCCAGCGTGATGCTATACCGCTGCAACGGCTATAACGCGCCTATAGAAACTATCCTCCATATTCGTGCAACAAAGTAAGCGGACCACGATATTAGTCTAAAGAGTTAATAAAATTGAATTTTCCATCCAGATCCTATTGCACTGCGATGGCTATAGCGCGCCGCTGGAATTATTCCTCCTTACTTATGCAAGTTAGCTCACCACGATACTAGTCGAAAATGTCAATAAAATTGAATCTTCCTGCCAGGTTCTGTAGCAATGCAATGGCTATACTACGCCATTAGATTCTTTCCACCTTATTTATGCAAGAATGTTAGCTCACAACGATATTGTTCGAAAATGTCAATAAAATTGAATGTTCCAGACAGTTTCTATAGCATTACAATGGCTATAGCACGTCAATGGTATCTTTCTACCTTATTTATGGAAGGTAATTTGCACACCACAATATTAGTCGAAAATGTCAAGAAAATGAATCTTTCCAGCCTGATTCTATAGCACTGCTATGACTATGGCACGCCAATATAATCTTTCCCCTTTATATATGCAAGGAGGTCAGCTCACCACGTTATTGTCCGAAAATGTCATTAGAATGGAATTTTCCAGCCACATTCTATAGCAATGCAATGGCATTAGCACGCCAATAGCATTCTTCCTGCTTTGTTTTGCATGAAAGCTAGCTCACCACGATATTAGTCGAAAGTGTCAATAAAACTGAATCTTCCAGCCAGATTCCAAAGTATTGCAATGGCTATAGCACGCCAATAATATATTCCCTCCATAATTATGCAAGGAAGCAAGCTCGCCACGATATCAGTCGTAAATGTCAATAAAA
>NW_016942638.1:0-696 GCF_001483705.2 Eufriesea mexicana | reverse complement strand
TACTATAGTCACTGAAATCCTATAGAACCTGGTCGGGACATTCAATTTTATTGACATTTTCGAGTAATCTCGTGTTGAGATATCTTTCTTGCATAAATAAGGTAGAAATATTCTATTGGCGTGCTATTACCGTTGCAGTGCTGTAGAACCTGGTTTGAAAATTGAATTTTAGAAATATTTTCGAATAACTTCGTGGTCACCTAACTTTCTTGTATATATATGCACGAATTATTCTATTGGCGTGCTATAGCAGTAGCAAAGGTATAGTATCTGGCAGGAAAATTCAATTTTGTAGACGCTTTCGACTAATATCGTGGTGGGCGAGGTTTCTTGCATAAATTTTTTTAAATATCCTATTGGCGTGCTATAGCCATTGCAATGATATAGAATCTGGCTGAAAAATACAATTTTATGGACATTTTCGATTAATATCGTGGTGACCTAACTTTCTTGCATATATAAGGAGGAAAGATTCTACCGGCGTGCTGTAGCCATGGTAATGCTGTAGAGTCTGGCTGGAAAATTGAAGTTTATTGACATTTTCGGCTAATATTGTGGTGACCTATCTTTCTTGTATATGCAAGGACGAAATATTCTACAGGCGATCTTTTGTCATTGCGATGATGTAGAACATGGCTGGAAAATTGTATTTTATTGATATTTTCGAATAACATCGTGGTGAACTAACTTTCTTGC
>NW_016942637.1:0-565 GCF_001483705.2 Eufriesea mexicana | reverse complement strand
ATAAAATTGAATTTTCCATCCAGATTCTATAGCATTGCTGTGGCTATAGCTCGCCAATAGAATATTTCCTCGTTGTTTATGCAGGAAAGTTATCTCACCAAGATATTAGTCGAAAATGTCAATAAAATTGATTTTTCGAGTAAGATGCAATAGCATTGCAATGCCTATAGCATGCCAACGGAATCTTTCCTCCTGATATATGGAAGAAAGATAGCTCACCACCATATTAGTGGAAAATTTCAACAAAATTGATTTTTCCAACCAGATTCTTTGGCATTGGAATGGCAAAAGCACGCCAATAGAATCTTTCCGTCTTATTTACGCAAGAAAGATAGCTAACCGCGATATTACTCGAAAATGTCAATTAAATTGAATCTTCCAGGCACATTCCATATCATTGCAATGGTTATAGCACGTCAAAATAACCTTTCCTCCTTATTTATGCAAGAAAGGTAGCGCACTACAATATTGTTCGAAAATGTGAATAAAATTTAATTTTCCGTCCAGATTCTATAGCACTGCAATGGCAACAGCACGCCAATAGGATCTTTCCTCCTGATTTATG
>NW_016942636.1:0-2056 GCF_001483705.2 Eufriesea mexicana | reverse complement strand
CCTAACCAAACGTAGCTTAACACAAACTGACGTACCACGACCTCTATTGCTCACATCCCCAGAGTCGAGCAGAGCATAGTAGAGCAATGCAGAGCGCACAAATCCACCAAATAGCAGTGTATAGCGCAAAAGTCTAAGAAATCTTGGCCGCACCTTCCACATCTAACCTAACGAACCGTAACATAACTCAGTCTAACATGCCGAGACCACTACTCCTGGTCACCCAAGTGCCAAGTATAATGTAGTAGAGCAGAGTGTGTCACAGAAATCCACCTGACAGCAGGGCATAGCACGAAAGTCAATGGTATCCTAACCAAACTTAACCTAACGTTGCCTAATCGAACGTGGCCTAACTCAATATAACTGCCACGACCACTATTGCAGGGCTCCACAGGACCAAGCAGAGTATAGTAGAGCGCAGTGGAGCGCAGAAAACGTACGAATTGCTGAGCACAGCACGAAAGGCAGAGATGAACAGACCGAGGTGGACATAACCTAACCCAACCAAACGTAACATAGCACTAACTAACGTGCGGACACCCCTATTGTTTGCCCCGCCAGAGCCAAGCAGAAGATATTGGAACACAGTGCGGCGCAGTTGTCAACGCATAGCAGTGTAGAGAACAAATGATAAACTCTCCTATCCTAGCCTCATAAAGCGTAACATTTCCAAGCGTAACCCAATGATCCCTAACATGGCGAGACCACTATTATACAAGCAGAATGTACTATAGCACAGTAGTGCGCAGGAATTCACCGCATTGCAGTCAATGGCACATCAGCTGTAGATATCGTAACCAAACATGACCTAACCTAACCTAACAGATCGTAGCGCAGCTCAAAGTAACTTGCCGCGACAGCTGCTCCTGGCCGCCCCAGTACCAAGCAGAATGTACTAGAGCACAGTAACTCACAGAAATTCACCGCACAACAGTGTATAGCACGAAAGTCGAAGTTGCCCTAACCAAATATATCCTAACATTACCTAAGCAGTCGTAACATGACTCAACCTAGCGTGCCCCGACCACTACTTCTGGCATCCCCAGGTCCACACAGATTGGAGTAGAACGCAGTCGGGCGTAGAAGTGCACCGTACAACAGCGTGTAAAAAGAAAGTGAAAGATACCCTTACCGAAATTAAGCCAACCTGAACTAGCAAAACGTAACCTAACACCACCCTATGTGCCGGGGCCAATATAGCCGGCACTTCCGGGGCTAAGACTTAATATAGTAGAGCACAGTACAGCGCAGGAGTTATCCGAATAGTCATGTACAGCACGAAATTCTAAGATAACCTGACTGAGCTTAACCATTCCTAACCTAACGGAACGTAACCTAACACAGCCTAACGCGCGCGACTACTACTGCCGGCATCCCTGTAGCCAAACAGATTAAACAAGAGCACAGTAGAGCGCTGAGAGGCACCGAATAGAAATTTATAGTAAAATGTCAAGGCCGTCCTATGCAGACATAACCTACACTGTCCAGACCAACCGTAACCTAACACAACAAGACGTTCCACGGCCTCTATTGCTGCCCTCCAGCCAAGCAGAACATACCAGAGCGCAGCGGAGCGCAGAGATCCACCGAATAACAGTTTATACTACGAAAGGCAAAGCTATACAAACCTAGCCCAAACAAACGTAACCTAACCACTCGAAGCCTAACTCGTCTTGAAGTGACGAGGCATCCATTGCGGCCCTCCTTCGAGCCAAACACAGCATACTAGAGGAGTGTAGGGTGCAGAAATCCATTGAATCTCAGTGTACTGAAGAAAAGTTAATGCCATCCGAAACTAACCCAAACAAATATAACCTAAACAGCAGAGCAGAATGTAATAGGGCACAGTAGACGGCAGAAGTCCACCTCATCGCAATGAATAGCACAAAGGCCCAAGACACCGAGACCAAACCTGGCCTTACCTAACCTAAACAAGCGTACCGTGGCTCCACACGACGTGCCGCGACCACTACTCGTGGCCTCCCTAGAACCAAGCAGAATGCAGTAGAGTCCTGTAGATCACAGGAATCCACGTAACATCAGTGTAAAGATTAAA
>NW_016942635.1:323-1139 GCF_001483705.2 Eufriesea mexicana | reverse complement strand
CTAACGCCTTCAATCCAATGGCAAGTACAGCAATCTACTTGCCAGAGAATAGGTCTATACAAAGTCTATAACCTGTTATAGCACGGTGAACAGATCGCCTAACGCCTTCAAGCCAACGGCAAGTGCA
This sequence comes from Eufriesea mexicana, assembly GCF_001483705.2. Lineage (NCBI taxonomy): Eukaryota > Metazoa > Arthropoda > Insecta > Hymenoptera > Apidae > Eufriesea > Eufriesea mexicana. Next base: position 1,012 of record NW_016942635.1, on the reverse strand, counting down.
GCCGTCTACTTGCCAGAGAATAGGCCTATTCAAGATCTATAATCTGTTATTGCTTGGTGAATACATGGCCTAATGCCTTCAAACCGATGGCATATACAGCCATCTACTTGCCAGAGAATTGGTCTATTCAAAATCCTTAACCCGTTATAGCTTGGTGAATAGATCGCCTAACGCCTTCATTCCAATGGCAAGTACAACCGTCTACTTGCCAGAGAATATGTATATTCATAATCAATAACCTGTTATAGCTTGGTGAATGGATCGCCTAACGCTTTCAATCCAATGCGAAGTACAGCCATCTACTTTCCAAAGAATAGGTCAATTCAAAATCTATAACCTGTTATAGAATGGAGAATAGATCGCCTAACGCCTTCAACCGATGGCATGTACAGACATCTACTTGCCAGAGAATAGGTATATTCAAAATATACAACCTGTTATAGCTTGCTGAATAGATCGCCTAACGCCTTCTATCTAATGGCAAGTACAGCCACCTTCTTGACTGGGAATAAGTCTATTCAAAATTTATAATCTGTTGTGGCTTGTTGAATAGACCGCCAACCGCCTTCAATCCAATGGCAAGAACTGCCATCTACTTGCCAGACAATAGGTCCTTTCAAAATCTTTAACCTGTTATAGCTTGGTGATTAGATAGCCTGACGCCTTCAATCCAATGGCTAGTACAGCCA
>NW_016942635.1:0-222 GCF_001483705.2 Eufriesea mexicana | reverse complement strand
GGCCTATTCAAGATCTATAATCTGTTATTGCTTGGTGAATACATGGCCTAACGCCTTCAAACCTATGGCAAATACAGCCATCTACTTGCCAGAGAACAGGTCTATCCAAAATATATAACCTGTTATAGCTTGGTGAATAGATCGCCTAACGCCTTCAATCTAATGGCAAGTACTGCCACCCTCTTGACATGGAATAAGTCTATTCAAAATCTATAATCTGTT
>NW_016942634.1:0-497 GCF_001483705.2 Eufriesea mexicana | reverse complement strand
CAAGCTAGGTTCGGTTACGTTCGTTTGGCTAGGTTAGGACAGGTTAGATTTGACATTTGTGCTGTATACTGCTATACGGTGGATGTCTGCGATCTTCTGTGCTCTAATGCGATCTGCTTGGCTCCTGCTCTAGACGGCCAGCAACTCTGGTCCAGGCTAGTTAGGTTGACATATGTTACGTTCGGCTTGCTTAGGTTGGTAAGTATAGCTTTGACCTTTTTGCTGTACTCTGCTATTTGGCCGATATCTGCGATCTGCATTGTTCTGCCATCCTCTGCTTGCCTATGGGAAGGACAGTGATAGTGGTCGTGGCACGTTTGGATGTGTTAGGTACGCTGGGTTATGCTACGTTAGGTATTGCTTTGTCACGATGGCTGTGACTTTTATCCTATACGCCGCTGTTCCTAGGATTTGCGCGCTCTATAGTGCTCTAGTATATTCAACTCGGCTATAGGGAGGCCAGGAGTGGTGGTCTCGGCACGTTAGGCAGGGTTATG
>NW_016942633.1:0-610 GCF_001483705.2 Eufriesea mexicana | reverse complement strand
GGGGGGCAGAAGTAGTGGCCGCTGCACGTTACGTTGACGTAGGCTACGTTTGGTTAGGTTTCCTTAGCTTGGGTTAGGTCTGTGTGCATATGACTTTTGTATTATGCACTATGATTCTATGGACTCCTGCGCCCTACTGTCCTCTAGTAAGTTCTGCTCTACTCTGTGAAGTCCAGCAATAGCGGTCGTGGTACGTTAGATTGAGTTATGTTACGTCTGGTTATGTTAAGATTGGGTATATTAGGAGAAGACAGTTCGACCTTTGTGCTATGCACTGCTATTCCCTGGAGTTCTGCGCTCTAATGTGCTCTAGTATGATCTGTTTGGCTCCGTGAAGGTCAGTAATAGTGGTCTCGGCACGTTAGTTTGGGTTATGTTACGTTTCGTTCGGTTAAGTTAGGAGGGTTCGTTTACGTTTTCTTAGACTCTTGTGCTATACACTGATACTTATTGGATTGCTGCGGCCTACGTTATTCTACTACACTCCGCTCTACTCCAGCGACGCGAGCAATAGTAACCGTGACACCTTAGGCTGCGCAAGGTTGTATTTGGCTTGGTTAAGTTAGCTTAAGTTAGGTTGCGATGGCTTTGACTTTCGTGCTACACACTG
>NW_016942632.1:762-967 GCF_001483705.2 Eufriesea mexicana | reverse complement strand
AGAATGTGGCTGGAAAATACAATTTTGTTGACATTTTCGACTAATATCGTGGTGAGCTAAATTTCTTGCACTAATAAGGAGGAAAGATTCTATTGGTGTGCTATAGCCATTGCAGTCCTGTAGTATCTGGCTGGAAAATACAATTTTATTGACATTTTCGACTAATATCGTGGTGAACTAACTTCCTTGCGTAAGTAAGGAGGAA
>NW_016942632.1:0-587 GCF_001483705.2 Eufriesea mexicana | reverse complement strand
TTAATGTCATTTTCGACTGATATCGTGGTGAGCTAACTTCCTTGCATAGGTAAGGAGGAAAGATTCTTTTGGCGTGCTATAGCCACTGCAATACAGAAGAATCTGGCTGGAAAGTTCAATTTTGTTGACATTTTCGACTAATATCGTGGTGAGTTAACTTGCTTGCCTAAATAACGAGGAAAGATTCTGTTGGCGTTCTATAGCCATTGCAATTCAGTAGAATCTGGCTGGAAAGTTCAATTTTGATGACATTTTCGACTAATATCGTGGTGAGTTAACTTGCATGCATTAATAAGGAGGAAAGATTCTGTTGGCGTGCTATAGGTGTTGCAATGCTGTAGAATCTGGAAGGGAAATTCAATTTTATTGACATTATCCACTAATATCGTGATGAGCTATCTTCCTTGCATATTCCTTGCATAAATAAGGTGGAAAGATTCTATTGGCGTGCTATAGCCATTGGACTGCTTTAGAATCTTGCTGGAAAATTCATTTTTATTGACATTTTCGACTACTATCGTGGCGAGCTAACTTTCTTGCATAAATAAGGAGGGAAGATTCTATTGGCGTGCTATTGCCATTGCAAC
>NW_016942631.1:0-524 GCF_001483705.2 Eufriesea mexicana | reverse complement strand
CGCCTGGCGAGCTCGGCTGAGGAAGCAGAGCAGCCGGCAGCACCGGCTGATCGGGGCTGTGCTTCCAGTGCTCGATGCGTGGGCGCGCAGCGGCTGCCGGCACACTTTCCGTCTGACTTACCAGGCACGGCTGCTTCGGGGAGTACCGGTGTCTTATCGGGCGGGAACGTGAGACGCGTTGTCATCACTGCGGGGAGGGCGGGTCACGGCACAGCACACCCTGGAGGAATGTCCAGCGTGGGCTAGCGTGCGCCGGGTCCTTTGTCGCGTGGTGAGTCGGGACGTTTCTCTCTCGATCGTCGAGGCGCAGATGACGGAGAGCATACGTGGGCGCCGTGCGGTGGCCTCCTCCTGCGAAGCGGTCATGGTGCAGAAGGAGGGCGTATAGCGAACCCGCGAGCGTTGCGCGTGCTCCTCGCGCGTAGGGCAGCGGTGGCTGTGATCGCCGCGCGCCCTACCGTATGGGTTAACGCGTTAGCCCTCCGCCTTCGTGCGCAGCGCTGCACCTACGGCCGGGGGGACCG
>NW_016942630.1:0-286 GCF_001483705.2 Eufriesea mexicana | reverse complement strand
ATTTGGTGTTGAAAATGCGGTTTTGGAACTATTTTCGAGATCCATAGGAATTTGGTGGAATCCACTTGCCAGATCTAGTGTAGTAAAATATTGTGCGTGTCCTAATTGATCGAGTATATCCTCTATGTTAGGAAGTGGATACGCGTCGCCGATTGTACGTTCGTTTAATTTTCTATAATCAATCACGATACCGCCATTTTCGTTTACCCGACGAGTCTGTTTATTTTAGGAACAACCCAGGGAGGTCTAGATCAAGGGCTATTTGAAGGTTTAATTATGCCGCGTT
>NW_016942629.1:0-559 GCF_001483705.2 Eufriesea mexicana | reverse complement strand
TTCCGGTGATCTATTGAGCTCTACTACGTTCCGCTTCGCTCTGGTGAGGACAGAAGCAGTGTTTGCGGCACGTTGTGTTGGTTTACGCAACATTTCGTTGGGTTAGGTTAGTTCTAGTTAGGTTACTTCATATCTGCAGCTTTTGCGCTATTCACAGCAACGTGGTGGATTTCTGCGCTCTACTGTGCACTATTACATTGTGCTTGCCTCTGTGGAAGACAGCAATGGTGGTTTCGTCGTGTTAGGTTGAGTTAGGCTACGTTTGGTTATGCTGTTTGTCTAGGATAGGATATGCTACTCTGACTTTTGTGCTGCACACTGCTATTCGGCGAATTTCTGCCTTTTACTGTGCCCTAATATGTTCTGCTTGGCACTGGGGATGCCAGAAATATTGGTTTCATCACGTTACGTTGAGCTACACTACGTTTGGATACGATAGGTTACGTCAGGTTAGGTTCGTGTATATTTAGCCTTTGTGCTATGCACTGCAATTGGGTGGATTTCTGCGCTGTACTATTCTAGCATATCCTGCTTGTATTTGGGAAGGTTTGGAATACCG
>NW_016942628.1:0-1051 GCF_001483705.2 Eufriesea mexicana | reverse complement strand
TAATCGGTGGATTTCTACGCTCGACATTGCTTTACTATATTCTGTTCGGCTCTGGGGAATCCAGCAGCAGTGGTCGCGGCTTTATGTTCAGTTATGCTACGTTCGGTTAGGTTAGGTTAGGCCATGTTATGTTAGGTTATCCACTACCTTCTCAACGTATACCGACATTCGGCGGATTTCTGCACTCTACATTGCTCTAGTATGCTCTGCTCGACTCTGTGGAGTAGAGCAATAGCGGCCGCGGCACGTTAGGTTGAGCTAGGTTACGTTTGCCTCGGTTAGGTTGGGTTAGGTATTGTTGGGATAGATTTGACATACGTGCTACACAATGTTATTTGGCGTATTTCTGTGATCCAAATCGCTGTACTGTATTCTGCTTGGGCATCGGCAGGCCAGGGCCAGTGGTCGCTGCACTTTATGTTCAAGTATGCTACGATGGGTTAGGTTAGGCTCGGTCAAGTTATGCCCGGATACCTGTGGCTTTTGCGCTCTTCAATGCACTGCGGTGGATTCCTGCGTTCTACTGTGCTCAAGTCCATTCTGACTGTCCCTGTGGGGACCTACACTAGTGGCTTCGTCATGTTGGGTTGATCTATGTTGCGTTAGACTAGGTTAGGATGGGCTACTCTCTCTTTTGCGATATTCACTGCAATCCGGTGGATTTGTGCTCTCTAATGTGCTCTAATATTCTCTGCTTGGCTCTGGGGGGTCAGCAATATTCGTTTCGTCACGTTATATATGAGCTACACTACGTTTGGATAGGATCGGTTGGGTCAAGTTAGGTCAGTATATGTTTGACTTTTCTGCTTTAGGCTGCAATAGGTTGGATTTCTGCGTTCTGCTGTGCTCTTGTGTCTTCTGCCTGGCACAGGGGATGGCAGCGACAGTGGCCTCGGCACGTTGGTTTGAAATATGCTAATTTCGGGTATGTTACGTTTGGTGGGGCTAGGATATGTTAGCTCAGACTTTTGCGCTATAAAATGCTATCCGCGGATTTCTGCATTCTAATGTCTTTTAACATTCTCTGCTTGCCTCTGGGTAGGCCAGCAAT
>NW_016942627.1:0-510 GCF_001483705.2 Eufriesea mexicana | reverse complement strand
GTAGCCGCGGCGCGTTAGATTGTGGTATATAACGGTTGGTTATGTTACACTTGGTTAGGTTAGAATAGGGTAGCTTCGACTTTTGTGCTGTACACTGTTTTTCTCTCGATATCTGCGATCTGCAATCCTCTGCTTGCGTCTGCTTGTCTCCGGGGAGTCAAGCAATAGTGGTCGTGGCATGTTTGTTTCAGTTATGTTACGTTTGGCTTGGTTAGGGTAGATTAAGTTTGGTTAGGATGGCTCTGACATTTCTGCTGTACAATACCATTCGGCAGGTTTCTGCGCTCCACTGTGCTCTAGTATACTCTGCTTGGCTGTGGGGAGGCCAGCAGTAGTGCTCTCGGCAATTTTGTCTGAGAAAATTGGCGTTGGTTATGCTACGCTTCAATAGGATATGATAGGATATATCTGACTTTTGTGCTGTACACTACGATTCGCAGGATTTCAGCGCTCTCCGTTACCCTACCATACCCCACTCGACCCTGGGGAGTCCAGAAATGGGGGCCGCCG
>NW_016942626.1:0-3195 GCF_001483705.2 Eufriesea mexicana | reverse complement strand
CATACCTAACCAATGCAACGTACCCGTACCCGACATAGCCTATCTCAACCTAGCCTGCCTAGACCACAATTCCTGGAATCCCCAGAGAAAAGCAGAACACATTAAGGCACAGTAGAGCGCAGAAATCCACTGGACAGGTGTATATAGCACAAATTTCAGAGCCACACTGTCCAAACGAAACCGAACATAATCTAACCAAACGTAACATGTCTCAGCCTATCGTGCCACGACCATTATTGCTGGCCACCCCAGAGGCCGGCAGAGTATTGCAGAGCAATGGAAAGCGCCGAAAGACTGACTTGCCGAGACCAATACTGCTGGCCTCCCCTCTGCGAAGCAGAATATACTAGAGCACAATTGAGAGCAGAATTCCGCCGCATTGAAGTGTAAAGCGGGGAAGCCGCAGATGAACCAACCTAACATGACCCAACCTAACCAAACCAAACGTATGCCATCCCAACCTTCCGTGCCTAGCCCACCATTATTGGCCTCCCCATCGCCAAGCGGGTCACATTAGAGTAGAGTAGAACCATGAGGTCCATGGAACGGCAGTGTTTGGTACGAAAGTCTCAAATATCCCAACCAAACCCAAACAAGCCTATTCTATCCAAACGTAACCCAACAAGACCTAACGCGTCGCGGAGGCAATTTCTGGAATTCCCGGAGCAAAGCAGGGAACATTAGATCACAGAAGAGCGCAGAAATCCACAGAATAGCAAAGTACAGCACAAAGGTCAAACCTAACGTATTCTAACCTAACCAAACGTAACATAACCAAACGTATCATAACTCAACCTATTGTGCAGCGACCACATTCGCTGGCCTCCCCAGAGCCAAGCAGAACATATTAGGACAATGTAGAGCGCAGCAGTCCGCCGAATAGCGGTGTACAGCACAGAAGTAAAATATATCCCATCCTAACCTAACCAACCGCAACATAAGCAAACCTATACCTAACTGAAACTAACGAGCCGCGGACTCAATTTCTGGCCTCCCAAGAGCCAAGCAGAACTTACTAGAGAACAGTAGCGCGTAGAAATCGACCGCATTGCAGTGAATATCACAAAGGCCGAAAATATCCTGACCAAACCTTACCTAACCTAACCTAACAGAACGTAGCAGAACCCAAACTTACATGCCGCGAACACTACTGCTGGCGTCCCAAGAGACACGCGGAATATGATAGAGAATAGTAGAGCACAGAAGCACAGATAATGTACGTGTCGAGCATAATGTTCGTAGAAATCGTATCCTAACCCAACTTACCCTAACCTAACCGAACGTAATTTAGCTCAACCTAACGTGCCGCGACATGTATTGGTGGCCTCCACATTGCCAAGCGGAGCACATCAGAGGAGGGTGGAGCGCAGAAATCCACCGAAAAGCAGTGTTTAGCACAAAAGTCTAAGCTGTCATCTCCTACCATTATCATGAGAATTCCAACGAACATCTGTGCATAGCGCAAAAGCCATAGCTAACCTTACCTAAACTAACCAGGCATAACGTGACCAGACGTAACTGATCACTGCCTAACATTCCGCCACCAATACCGCTGGCCTCCGCAGAGCCGAGCAGAACGTACTAGAGGAGAGTAGAGCGCCGAAATCCATAGAATAGCGGTGTGCAGCAGAATAGTCTAGGACACCCAAACCTAACCCAAACTAACATGCCATGACCTGTCACAGCCATACTCAAAATAACGTGCCACGACTACTATTGCTGGCCTCCCTAGTGCCAAGCAGATTAGAGTAGAGCACAGTAGAGGGCAGGTAGCCGCCGGAAAGCTGTCTACCACGAAAGTCAAAGATATCCCAACTAAACCTAACCAAACCATACCCCACCGAACGTAACATAACACAACCTTTCGTGCAAGGACCACTATTGCTGGCATCCTGAGAGCCGAGCTGCATGAAGCATAGCAATCTAGAGCGCAGAAATCAATCGAATAGCAGTGTATAGCACAAAAGTCAAAGGCATCCTAACCAACCTTAACCTAACCAAACCTTACCAAGCGTAACATAAATAAAACGAACATGCGACGACCGCTATTGCTGGCCTCCCCTGAGTCAAGCGGATGCTAGTAGAGGAATGCAGAGCGCAGGTATCCTCTGAATAGCTGTTTATAGTACAAAGGTCAAAGCCATCCTAACCAAACTTAGCGAAACCTAACCTTACCAAGCGCAACATAACACAACCGAACCTGCGATGATCGATATTGCTGCCCCCCCCCCAGAGCCAAGCAGAACACATTAGAGCACAGTGGAGTGCAGAAATCCCCCGAGCAACAGTTTATACCACTAAGGGCAAAGCTCTCCAAACTAACCGAAGCTATCACAACGTGACCAATCGTAGCCTAACTCATCCTAACTTGCCGAGACCACTATTACTGGCCTGCCCAGAGTCGAATAGAGTATAGTTGAGCAATGCAGTGCGTCGGAATACACCGAATATCGGTGTATAGCCCAAAGGTCAAAGCTATCCCATCCTAACCTAACCAAACGTATCAGTACCGAACGCAGCATAGCACAGCCTATTGTGCTACGACCACTATTTCTGGCCTCCCCAGATTGTAGCAGAGTGCAGTAGATCCCAGGAGAGCGCAGGAAACCGCCAAATAGCAATGTATAGCTCAAACGTCAAAGACACTATATCCTAACCAGACATAGCCTAACATAACCAAACGTAGAATAACTGAACCTAACGACCGGCGAACTACATCGCTGCTTCCAATAGCCAAGCAGAATATACCAGAGCACAGTAGAGCGCAGATGTCGACCGGAGAGCAGTGTACAGCACATATGTGAAGGGCAATCTCACCAAGTTTATCCTACCCTATCCAAGCCAAACGTAACCTAGCTCTGCCAAACTTGCCACGAACGCTATTGCTAGCCTCCCCAGGAGCAAGCAGAGGCTAGCAGAGCAATATAGAGCGCAGGTATCGACCAACTAGCAATGTATGGCGCAAAAGTCAAAGCTATCCTATCCCAACGTGACCAAACCGGACATAACCGAACGTAGCTTAACTCAAACTAACGTGCCGATACCGTAATTGCTTGCAACCAAGAGCCAAGCTGAATATACTAGAGCACAGTAGAGGGCACTAATACACCGCATTGCAGTGTGTAGCACAAAAGTGTTGGATATCCTATCCTACTCTGTCGTAACCTAACACAAACGAACGTATCCTAACTTAGC
>NW_016942625.1:0-543 GCF_001483705.2 Eufriesea mexicana | reverse complement strand
CGCAGGAAGTTAGCTCACCACGATATTTGTCGAAAATGTCAACAAAATTGAACTTTCCAGCCAAATTCGATAACATTGCCACTGCTATAGCACGCCAATATCAATAGAATCTTTCCTCGTTATTTATGCAATAAAGCTAGCTCACCACGATATAAGTCGAAAATGTCAATAAAAGTGAATTTTCCAGGAAGATTCTATTACTTTGCAATGCCTATAGCACGCCAAAAGAATCTTTCCTCCTTATTTATGCAAGAAAGTTAGCTCACCACAAGATTAGTCGATAATGTCAATATAATTGAACTTTCCATCCAGATTCTGTAGCATTGCGACGGCTATAGCAAGTGGACTGTGCCTTTGCCCCTTATTTATGCATGAAAGTTATCTCACCATGATGTTAGCCGGAAGTGTCGATAAAATTGAGTTTTTCAGCCACATTCTAAAACATTGCAATGGCTGCAGCACGCCAATTGTATCTTTCCTCCTTATTTATGCAATGAAGTCAGCTCACCACGATATTAATCGAAAATGTCAATAAAATTGAAT
>NW_016942624.1:0-448 GCF_001483705.2 Eufriesea mexicana | reverse complement strand
GTTTGGGTCAGCTTTGGGAAGCTTTGGCTTTTCTGATATACGCTGCGATTCCATGGATTTCTGCCTCCTGCTCTCCACCAATGTGTTCTGCTTAGCTCCGGGGAGGCTAGCAGTGGTGGTCGCGGCACGATAGTTTGAGTTACGTTTCGTTTGGCTATTTTCCGTTTGTTTTAGTTTCGTTTGGGTTGTTTCAGCTTTTCTGGTATACAATGCGTTTCTATGGATTTTTGCGTCCTACGCACCACTAATATGCCATGCTTGGTTCTGGGGAGGCCAGCGGTAATGGTCGAAGCTCATTAGGTTTAGTTAGGTTTCGTTTGGTAATATTACGATTGGAAAGTTGAGGAGAGGATAGCTTTGACCTTAGTGCTATAGCCTGCTTTTAGGCGGATTCCTGCGCCATCCAGTGCTATAGTGTTTTCAGCTCGCCTCTGGGAAGGCAAGCAAT
>NW_016942623.1:0-658 GCF_001483705.2 Eufriesea mexicana | reverse complement strand
TTTTATTTACATTTTCGTCTGATATTGTGGTGAGCTGCCTTTCTTGCGTAAATAAGGAGGAAAGATTCTTTTGGCGTGCTATAGTCATTGCAATGATATAGAATCTGGCTGGAAAGTTCAAAACTATTGACAGTTTCGACTATTATCGTGTAGAGCTATCCTTCTTCCCTAAATAAGCAGTGTAGATTCTATTGGCGTGCTATAGACACAGCAATGACACAGAATGTGGGTGGAAAATTCAATTTGATTAACATTTTCGAATAATATTGTAGCGCGCTACTTTTCATGTATAAATGAGGAGGGAAGATACTTTCGGGGTGCTATAACCATTGCAATGATATAGAATGTGCCTGGCAGATTCAATTTTATTGACATTTTCGACTAATATCGTGGTTAACTGTCTTTCTTGCGTAAATATGGCGGAAAGATCCTATTGGCGTGTCGTGCTATTGCCATTGGAATGCCAAAGAATCTGGTTGGAAAACTCAATTTTATTGACATTTTCGACTAATATGGTGGTGAGCTAACTTTCTTCCATATATCAGGAGGAAAGATTCTGTTGGCATGCTGTAGGCATTGCAATGCAATAGAATCTTGCTGGGAGATTCAATTTTATTGACATTTTAGACTAATATCGCGGTGAGCTAACTTCCTTGCA
>NW_016942622.1:0-1160 GCF_001483705.2 Eufriesea mexicana | reverse complement strand
TGAGTTTGGCACGAAAGTCAGAGTTATCCCAACCAAACTTAATCAAACCTAGCCAAGCCAAACCTAAGCAAACACAAACTAACGTGCCGCGACCGCTATTGCTAGCCTGCCCAGAGTCGAGCAGTGTATAGTACAGCAATGTAGAGCGCAGAAATAAACCGAGTAGCCGCCAATAGCACAAAAGACAAAGTAGCCTGTCTTAACCTGAACATACGTGACATACCAATGGGTAGTCTAACTCAACCTAACACTATGAGACCACTATTGCTGGCCTCTGCAGACACAAGCAGAATGTACTGGAGGACACTAGAGTGCAGAAATCCGCCGCATTGCAGTGTAGGGCGCAAAGGCCGTAAGTACCATAACCTAACATGAGATAATCTAGCCTAACCAGACACAGCATAACGCAAAATGACCTGCAACGACCACTGCTCCAGGCCACCGCAGAGCAAAGCAGAATGCAGTGGAGCACAGTAGATCACAGAAATCCACCGAAAAGCAGTGTAAATCGCAAAAGACAATGTAGCGTATGCTAACATAGCCAAACGCGATATGTAAGAACGTAACATAACTCAACCTAACTTGCCGAGACCACCATTGCTTGCCTCCACAGAGACAAGACGAGTGTATCAGGGCACAGTATAGAGCAGAAATTCACCGCATTGCAGTGAATAGCACAATAGCCGTAGATAACATAGCACAACGTGACCTAACTTAACCTAACCAAACGTAGCATAACTCAGTACAGCGTGCAGCGACCACTGCTCCTGACTTCCCCATAGCCAAGCAGAATGTAACAGAGCACAGTAGATCACAGAAATCCACCGAATAGCTGTTTAAAGCGCAAAAGACAAAGTAGCATATTCTAACGTAGCCAAACGCAGCGTATCCAAACGTAACCTAACTCAACCGGACATGACGAGACAGCTATTAGCTGACCACCACAGACACAAGTAGTGTGCACTAGAGCACAGCAGTTCGCAAAAATCCTCCGCATTGCAGTTAAGAGGACAAAAGTGGAATGTATCCTTACATAACCTGACCTAACATAACCTAACAGAATGTAGCGTAACTCAACGGACCGTGCCGCGACCGCCGCTCCGGTCCTCACCCGAGCAAGGCAGAGTATGTCAGAGCACAGTAGATCACAGAAATCCACT
>NW_016942621.1:0-882 GCF_001483705.2 Eufriesea mexicana | reverse complement strand
ATAGCTGTCTCGGCACGTTAGGTTGAATTAGGCAACGTTCGGTGTGGATACGTTAGCTTATATCAGGTACAGATTTCTATGACTTTTGCGGTATAGACTGCTTTTCGGGAGACTTCTGCGCCGCACTGAGGTCTAGTGTGTTCTGCTTGGCTCCGGGGAGGCCAGAAGTGTTGGTCGTGGCACATTAGTCTGAGCTATGTTGCGTTTGGTTTTGTCACATTTGGTTAGGTTAGGATAGGGTAGCTTACACTTTTATGCTATACGCTGCTATTCGGTGGATTTCTGCGCTCTACATTGCTCTACTATGCTCTGCCCCGCTCTCAGGATGCCAGGAATGATGGTCGCGGCACGTTAGTTTGCGCCATATTTCGTTCCGTTTGGATTGGATACGTTGTGGTAGATAAGGATAGCTTCGACTCTTGTGCTACGCACTGCTATTCCATGGACTTCTGCACTCTTCTGTGCGCTATCGCACTCCGCATGCCAGGCATAGTGCTCTTGGCACGTTGGGTTTAGTTATGTCACGTTAGGGTAGGTTAGTTTGGTACTGTTTGTTTGAGACGTATTTTGCCCCTGTGCTATACACTGCTGTTCGGACACTGCTTGTGTTAAGTTGCGCCTGCTTATGTTACGTTTAGTTAGGTTAGGACAGGGTAGCCTCAACTTTTGCGCTGCACATAGTACTTCGGTGGATTTCTGCGCTCTACTGTGCTCTAATATGCTCTGCTCGTCTCTGGTGAGGCCAGTAATAATGGTCGTGGCACGTTTCGTTGAGTAATGTTACGTTCGGTTTGGTTAGGTAAGGATATGTTAGGTTATTATATTTTTGTCTTTTGCGCTATGCACTGACATTCGGTATATTTCTACGCTCTACTGCGCTCT
>NW_016942620.1:0-214 GCF_001483705.2 Eufriesea mexicana | reverse complement strand
TGATGTAAATTACAATGTAATTCCAGAACTACGTATGTATAGCACGGTTTTGTTCTAGTGACACTTGCAATTCTCAATACGGTGCTTAATGCACCTTCCTACATGGCACTGTTTTCTTTGGATTTATCTGATCACTGGGGATGTTTACTGTGCAGCAATCCTAGAATGAGGAATACAATTCCATAATCCCACGATACACTGACAGTTGACAACA
>NW_016942619.1:0-212 GCF_001483705.2 Eufriesea mexicana | reverse complement strand
TGGTTATGTTTCGTACGGTTAGGTTGGGTCGGGTTTGGTGAGGGCATCTTCGGCCCTTGTGATTTACACTGCAATACGGTGTGTTGCTGCGCACTGCTGCGTCCTAGTGCAATCTACTTGTCTTTGTGGAGGCCAGCCGCAGTGGTCCGGTCATGTTAGGTTGAGTTAGGTTACGTTCGGTTATTTTACGTTTGGCTATGTTAGGGCAGGCT
>NW_016942618.1:0-520 GCF_001483705.2 Eufriesea mexicana | reverse complement strand
CATCCGTCGACCCTTACATCTATCCACACATACATCCATTCTCCAATCCATCCATCCATCCATTCATCCAACCATACATCCATACATACATTCATACATACATCTTTGACTACATCCATTCATACATTCATACATACAACCATACATCCATCTATTTATACACCCACACATATATACATCCATACATCCATACATCCGTGCATCCACACATTCGTACATCCATACATACACACATCCATACACCCATACATCCATGCATCCATACATCCACCCATACATCCATGCATCCATACATCCACCCATACATCCATGCATCCATACATCCACCCATACATCCATGCATCCATACATCCACACATCCATACATATATACATCCATACATCCATAACTCCATCCACCAATCCATCCGTCCATCTACACATACATACATCAATACATAAATCTATGCATACAAACATACATTCACTCATACATACATCCATACATACACCCATACATCCATACATCCACACATCCATA
>NW_016942617.1:0-885 GCF_001483705.2 Eufriesea mexicana | reverse complement strand
TTAGCTCACCACGATATTAGTCGAAAATGTCAATAAAATTGTATTTTCCAGACTGATTCTATATCATTGCAATGGCTACAGCACGCCAGTAGAATCTCTCCTCCTTATATAAGCAAGAAAGTTGGGTCACAACGATATTAGCCGAAAATGTCAATAAAATTCAATTTTCCAGCCAGATTCTATAGCATTTCGATGGTTATAGCACGCCAGTAGATTCTTTCCTCCTGATATATGCAAGAAAGTAAGGTCACCACGATATTAGTCGAAAATGTCAATAAGAATGTATTTTCCATCCAGATTCGATAGCAATGCAACTGCTACAGCCCGCCAATATAGTCTTTCTTCCTTATTTATGCATGAAAGCTATCTCACCACGATACTAGTCCAAGATGTCAATGAAAATGTATTCTCCAGCCAGATCCTATAGGATTGCAATGGCTGTTGCACGCCACTATAGTCTCTCCTCCTTATTTATGCAAGAAAGTTAGCCCACCACGATATAAGTCGAAAATGTCAATAAAATTCAATTTTCCATACATATTGTATATCATTACAATGGATATAGCACGCCAGTAGGATCTTTCCCCCTTATGTATGCAAGAAAGATAGGCCGCCACGATATTATTCCAAAAGGTCAAGAAAATTGAATTTTCCAGCCAGATTCTATAGCATTACAATGGCTACAACACGCCAGTAGTATCTATCCTCCATATACATGCAAGAAAGTTAGGTCACCACGATATTAGTCAAAATGTAAATAGAATTGCAGCTTACAGACTGCTTCTATAGCATTGCAATGGCCATAGCACGACAATAGAATCTTTCCTCCTTATTTATGCAAGAAAGTTCGCCCACCACGATATTAGTCGAAAACGTCAATAAAAT
>NW_016942616.1:0-277 GCF_001483705.2 Eufriesea mexicana | reverse complement strand
TGAGTGTATGGGTGTATGCATGGATGTATGAATGTATGTATGGACGTATGTATGGATGTACGTATGGATGGATGAGTGCATGGATGGATGGATTTGTGGATGTATGGGTGTGTGGATGTATTGATGAATGGATGGATGGATGTATGGCTGGATAGCTGTATGGATGGATGGATGTATTAATGTATGGACGTTTGTATGTATGGAAGTATGAATGAATGGCCGTATTTGCGTTATGGATGTACGGATGTATGTATGCAAGGATGTATGGATGTAAGAA
>NW_016942615.1:624-1179 GCF_001483705.2 Eufriesea mexicana | reverse complement strand
ATTGACATTTTCGACTAATATCGTGGTGACCTACCTGTCTTGCATAAATAAGGAGGAAAGATTTTAATGGCGTGCTATTGCCATTGCAATGCTGTTTAATCCGGCTGTAAAGTTCAACTTGCCATTGCAATGCCAAAGAATCTGCTTGAAAAACCTGTTGTATTGACATTTTCGTCCAATATGGTGGTGAGCTAACTTTCTTCCATAAATCAGGCGGAAACATTCTGTTGGTATGCTATAGGCATTGCAATGCTATAGAATCTTGCTGGAAAATTCAAATTTATGGACATTTTCGATTAATGTCGCGGTGTGCGAACTTCCTTGCATAAATAAGGAGGAAAGATTCTATTGGCAAGCAATAACCATTGCAATGCTATAGATTCTGGCCGGAAAAATCAATTTTATTGACATTTTCGAAAAATATTGTGGTGCGCAACCTTCCTTGCATAAATAAGGAGGAAATATGCTTTTGGCGTGATAGAACCATTGCAATGATACGGAATGTGCCTGGCAGAATCAATTTTATTGACAGTTTCGACTAATATCGTGGTGACC
>NW_016942615.1:0-311 GCF_001483705.2 Eufriesea mexicana | reverse complement strand
GGCAGATTCAATTTTATTGACATTTTCGACTAATATCGTGGTTAGCTATCTTTCATGCGTAAATAAGGCGGAAAGATTCTATTGGCGTGCTATTGCCATTGCAATGCCAAAGAATCTGGTTGTAAAAATCAATTGTATTGACATTTTCGTCCAATATGGTGGTGAGCTAGCTTTCTGCGATAAATCAGGAGGAAACAATCTGTTGGTATGCTATAGGCATTGCAATGCTATAGAATCTACCTGGAAATTTCAATTTTATAGACATTTTCGTCTAATATTATGGTGACCTGCCTTTCTTGCATAAATGTGGG
>NW_016942614.1:0-513 GCF_001483705.2 Eufriesea mexicana | reverse complement strand
TAGCTCACACCGATATTGTAAGAAAATGTCAATAAAATTGGATTTTCCAGTCAGATTACATAGCATTGCAATGGCTATATCACGCCAAAAGTTGGCTATTGCGCGCCCATAGAATCTTTCCTCCTTATCTATGCAAGAAAGTCATCTCACCACGATATTATATCGGAAATGTCGATAAAATTGAACTTTCCAGCCATGTTCTATAGCACTGCAACGGGTATGGCACGCAAATGGAATCTTTCCTCCTTATTTATGCAAGGAGGTTAGCTCACTACGATATTAGCCGAAAATGTCAATAAAATTGGATTTTCCAGACAGATTACATAGCATTGCAATGGCTATTGCACGCCAATAGGATCTTTCCTCCTCATTTATGCAAGAAAGTTAGCTCACCACGATATTATTCGAAAATGTCAATAAAATTGAACTTTCCAGCCAGAATCTATAGCACTGCAACGGGTATGGCACGCAAATGGAATCTTTCCTCCTTATTCATGCAACAAAGATAGCGCA
>NW_016942613.1:0-673 GCF_001483705.2 Eufriesea mexicana | reverse complement strand
TGGATTTCTGCGCCCCACAGTGCCCTAATATGTTCTGCTAGGCTCTGGGGTGGCCATCAATAGAGGTCATGACCCGTTACGTTTAGTTACTCTACGTCCAGTTAGGATTTGTTAGCCCAGGTTAGATTAGGATGTCTTTGACTTTGGTGCTATGCACTGCCATTTGGTGGCTTCCTTCGCTCTACTCTGCTCTAATATGCTCTGCATTGCACTTAAGAGGCCAGAAATGGTGGCCGCGGCGTGTTAGGCTGAGTAAGATTACGCTTGTATAGTCTATGTTAACATGGGTACGGTTTGGATAGCTTTGACTTTTGAGCTTCATACTTTTATTCGGTGGATTCCTGCGCAATCCTGCGCTCTAATATGCTCCGCTTGGCGCTCGGGAGGTAAGCAATAGTGCCCTCGGCACGTCTGGTTAGGTTAGGTTACGTTTGGTTAGGTTAGGATAGGGTTACTTTGACTTTAACGTTATACACCGATATTTGCTTGATTTTGGCGCTCTACATTGCTCTAATATGCGCTGCGTCCCTCTCTGGAAACCAGTAATATTTTTCGCGGCACGTTATGTTTAGTTAGGTTGCGCTTGGCTTGACTAGGTTTGGACAGGTTCGGTTAGGATATCTTTGGCTTTTGTGCTACACACTGCAATGCGGTGGATTACTGTGCTCTACAT
>NW_016942612.1:832-1065 GCF_001483705.2 Eufriesea mexicana | reverse complement strand
TAGATCTCTATTGCTGGCCTTGCTAGAGCAAAGCTGAAAATATTACAGCACAGTAGGACGCAGCAATCCACCTAATAGCAGGCTATAGCGCTAAAGACTGAGCTATCAACCGCTAACCTAGTCAAACGTGACATAACCAAGCGCAACCTATCTCCACCTAACGTGCCGCGAACACTATTACTGCTCTCCACAGAGCCAAGCAGAACAGATTAGTGGAGGCTAGAGCGCGGGAA
>NW_016942612.1:0-816 GCF_001483705.2 Eufriesea mexicana | reverse complement strand
TCGGAAGAGTCAAAGTAACGCAGACTTAACCTAAACCACCAGAGCATAGCCAAACGCAGCATAAATCAACAAAGCATGCCGAGACCGCTATTGATGCCCTCCTGAGAGCCAAGTGGGGCATACTAGAGCACAGTAGAGCGCAGTAGTCCACGGAATAGTGGTGCACAGCGCAAGAGTCAAAGCTAAGCTGTCAAAACTTTGCCTAACCCAACCTAACCGTACGTAGCTTGACTCAACGTAACTTTTGCTGAGACCACTATTGCTGGCCTTCCCAGAGACAAGCTGAAAACATTAAAGCAGTGTAGAGAGCAGAAATCCTCCAAACACCAGGCAAAAGCGCTAAAGTCAGAGCTATCCTTCCCTAACCTAACAAACCGTAACATAACCAAGTGTAACCTAATTGAACATAACGTGCCGAGACCGCTGTTGCTGCCCTCCCCAGAGCCAAGCAGATCACACTAGCGGAGACTCGAGTGCAGAAATCCGTGGAATCGCAGTGTACATGAAAAAAGTCAAAGCCATCCAAGCAAAACCCAAACCAACAAAGCATAAACCAACACAGCATAACTCAACCTATCGTGACGAGACAGCTATTGCTGTCCTCCCAAGAGACATGCATACACACTAGTGGAGACTAGAGTGCAGAAATCCGTAGATCCGCAGTGTACATAAAAAAAGTTAAGGCTATCAGAACCTAACCCAAACCAACAGAACATAGCCAAACATAGCCTAACTCAACCTTAGCATGCCGACAGCACTACTGCTGGCTCTCCAAGAGCTAAGCTGAAAATATTAGCGCACTGCTGTGCCCAGAAA
>NW_016942611.1:0-255 GCF_001483705.2 Eufriesea mexicana | reverse complement strand
TCCTCAGAGACGAGCGGAATATACAAGAGAACAATAGGACCCAGAAATGCGCGGCATTTTATTGTAGAGCATAAAAGCGGAAGATATCCAAACCATTCCTGAACTAACCTAAACTAACCAAGGGTACCCAGCTAAACATAGCGTGCCGCGACCAGTATTGCTGGCCTCGCCAGATCCTAGCAAAATATAGTAGAGCACAGTAGAGCGCAGAAATCCGCCGAATAACAGTGTATATTCCGAATGTCGAAGCCACCA
>NW_016942610.1:0-835 GCF_001483705.2 Eufriesea mexicana | reverse complement strand
GGCCAGGAATAGTGGTCGTTGCACGACAGGTTCAGTTAGGTTACGTTTGGATAGGTTAGGTTATGTTAGGTCAGGATAGGAGAGGTTATGGTCAGGATAGGAGGGGTTAGCTATGACTTTTGCGCCGTACAATGCCATCCGGTGTATTTCTGCGCTCTACTGTGTTCTAATATGCCCTGCTTGGCTCTGTGGAGGCCAGCAATAGTGATCGCGGCACTTTATGTTGTGTTATGCCGCGTTTTGTTTTGTTACGTTAGCTTGGGTTAGGATTGGATGTCTTTGAATTTCCTGCTGTATAATGCTATTCTATTCATATCTATGTACTACTCTCCTTTACTACGTTCCGCTCGGGTCCGTGCATGCCAGCAATAGTGGTCGCGACACATTAGATTGAGCCAGAATAAGTTCGGCTATGTTACGATTGGTAAGGTTAGGATTGGATACCTTTGACTTTTGTTCTGTACACTGCTGTTCCGTGGATTTCTGCGCTCCACTATGCTCTCGTATGCTCTGCTTGGCTCTTGGGAGTCCTGCAATAGTTGTCGCAGCACATTTTGTTGAGCTGCGCAACGTTCGGTTAGGTTATATTGATTCAGGCTTGGTGCTGATGTCTTCGACTTTTCTGCTACACACTGCATTTCGATGGATTACTGTGCTCTACGTTGCTCTAGTATGCTCTGCCAGGTTCTGGAGGATCTAGAAGTCGTGGCAGCGGCACGTTAGATTGAGTCAGGTCACGTTTGGCTGTGTTACGATGGGTAAGGTTAGGATTGGAGATCTTTGACCTTTGTTACGTACACTGCTATTCGGTGGATTTCTGCGCCCTGGCGTGCTC
>NW_016942609.1:0-453 GCF_001483705.2 Eufriesea mexicana | reverse complement strand
TTGACATTTTCGGATTATATCGCGGTGAGCAAACCTTCTCGCATAAATAAGGAGGAAATATCCCATTGGCGTGCGACAGATATTGCTGTGCAATAGAGTCTGACTGGAAAGTTTTGACATTTTGGAATAATATCATGGGGAGCGAACTTTCTTGCATGAATAAGTAGGAAAGATACTATTGGGATGATATAATAATTGAAATGCAATACAGACTGACTGGATATACCAATTTCATTGACATTTTCTACTAATATCGCTGTGAGCAAGCTTTCTTGCCTAAATAAGGAGAACGGTTCTTTTGGTATGCTGTAGCCATTGCAATGCAATAGAATCTGAATGGAATGGTGAATTTTATTAACATTTTCGACTAATATTGTGGTGAACAAACTTCCTCGCATAAGTAAGGCGAATAACTTCTATTGGCGTGATATAGACGTTGCATTGCTGCGGAAT
>NW_016942608.1:0-479 GCF_001483705.2 Eufriesea mexicana | reverse complement strand
AAACTTAACATAAACGAACGCAACATAACTTAGACTAACGTGCCGAGAGCACTACTGCTGGCCGCCGCATAGCCAATCAGAATATACTAGAGCACAGTGGAGCGCCGAAATCCACCGAATAGCATTGTATAGCAAAAATGTCAAAGCCATCCTACCCAGGCATTGCCTAAGCTATCCAAACCAAACGTGACCTAACACTTCCAAACCAAACGTGACCTAACACAACAGATGGTGCCACGCCGCCCGTTACAGCCCTCCAAGAGACAAGCAGAGGCTTGTATAGCTATTCAGAGCGCTGATATCGCCCGAATAGCAGTGTATACCGCAAAAGTCAATGCTATCGTAACCATACCAATCCTAACCTAGGCAAGCCGGGCGTAAGCTAACTCAACGCAATGTGTCGAGGCAAGAATTTTTGGCCTCCCCAGAGCCAGGCAGAACATATTATAGAACAGTAAAGCGCAGCGGACATCCCTGCA
>NW_016942607.1:0-924 GCF_001483705.2 Eufriesea mexicana | reverse complement strand
ACTATGGTGAGGAAAGCAGTTGTCGTCGGGGAACGTTGTTTATGTTTAGGTTATGTTTGGTTATGTTTGGTTGGTATAAGTTTGGTTAGGGGAGCTTTGGCTTTCGTGCTATACACAGTCATTGGGTAGATTTCTGCGCTGTACACTGCTCTACCATACACTGCTCTACTATACTGTGCTCGACCGTGAGTTGGCGAGCAATAGCAGACGCCGCACGTTAGATCTAGGTAGGTTACGTTTTGTTCCGTTAGGTTAGGTTAAGTTTGGTTAGTGTAGCTTCGACTTTCGTGCTGTGAACTGTTATTCAGTGTATTTCAGTGATCTACTGCACTCTACCACATAATGATTGTCTATGGGTAGGCCAGGAGCAGTGGTCTCGGTAAGTTATGTTGTGCCTTGCTACTTTCGGTTAGGTTAGGTTGGGTCAGGTTATGTTGGAGTGTCTGCAGCTTTTGCGTTACTGACTGCAATGTGGTGTGGATTTCTGCGCTCCACGTTGCACTACTATACTCTGCTCGACTCAGGCGAAGCGTGCAATGGTGGTCGTGGCACGTTAGGTCGTTTTATGATACGTTTGTGTATGTTACGGTTGGTTTGGTTAGGGGAGGATAGCATTGCCTTTTGTGCTATACGCAGCCATTCGGCGGATTTCTGCGCTCTACTGTGCATTACTATACACTGATCGACTCTGGGGAGGACAGAAATTGACGTCTCATCACGTTAGGTTAAGTTTGGTTACATTTGGTTAGGTTATGCCTGCTTGAGTTAGGTCTGGATAGCTTTGACTTTCTAGGAGTAGAATGCTGTTCGCTGGATTTGTGTGCTCTACTGTTCTCTATTGTGCTCTGCTCCACCCTGGGGAGGCCTGCAATGGTGGCCGTGGCACGAAGGCTTGCGTTAGGCTACGTTCGTGCGGGATAGGTT
>NW_016942606.1:0-676 GCF_001483705.2 Eufriesea mexicana | reverse complement strand
ACTAATATGTTCTGCTTAGCTCTGGGGGCCAGCAATAGTGGCCGCGGCACGTCAGAGTGTGTTCGGTCGCGCTTGGTTATTTAACGATTGGCTAGGTTATGGTAGGAAAGCTTGAACCTTTGTGCTATACACTGCTATTCGCTGGATTTCGGCGATCTACTATGCTCTTACATTTCCATCTTTGCACTGGGGATGCCAGCAATAGTGGTATCGGCACGTTGGGTTGAGCCATCATTCGTTTGGTTGCGTTACGTTTGGTCATGTATGATAGGTTAGCTTTGACTTTTGAGCTATACACCGCTATACGGTGGACGTACGGTGGACCTCTGCGCTATTCTGTGCTCTAATACTCTCCGATTGTCCCTGGGGAGGCCGGCAATAGATATCTCGGCATTAGGTTGGGTTAAGTTACGTTTGGTGGGGTAAGGTTATGGGAAGTTCGGATAGGATACCTTTGTCTTTCGCACTTTATACTGTTAATCGGCGGATTCCTGCGCTCTACTGAGCTCAACTGTACGCTGCTTGGACCGGTGGAGGCAATCAATAGCGGGCTCGACACCTTCGGTTGAGCTACGTTACGTTTCGTTTGATTTGGTTATGATACGCTTCGTACGGGTAGCTTTGACTTCTGTGCTTTTCACTCTTATTCGCAGGACTTCTGCGCTCTACTGCGCTG
>NW_016942605.1:0-616 GCF_001483705.2 Eufriesea mexicana | reverse complement strand
TACGTTCGGTTGTGTTACGTTTGACTACGTTAGGATGGGGTAGCTCCGACTATTGTACCATGCTCAGCGATTCTATGTCTTTCTGCTCTCTATTTTCCACTAATATGTTCAGCTTGGCTTTAGGGAGGCCAGCAATAGCGGTCGCGGCACGCTAGCTTGAGTTAGGTTACGTTTTTTTATGATACGATTGGTTAGGTTAGGAGAGATGTTTGGCTGTAGCGCTATAGTATGCTACTATGTGGATTTCAGGACCCAACAGGGCTCTGGTATTTTAAGCTCGGCTCTGGGAAGGACAGCAGTAGTGGCCTCAACACGTTGCGTTTTGTCACGTTGCGTTCGGTTAGGTTCGGTTAGGCAAAGTTTTGTTAGGATAGCTTCAACTTTTGTGCTGTACACTACTATTCGGTGGATTTCTGCGACCTACTGTGCTCCAGTATGACCTGCATGGCTCTGGAGGGGGCAGCAATAGCGGCCTCGGCAGGTTAGGTTGAGGTAGGCTACGTTTCGTTATGTCATGTTGGCTTGGGTTATGTTTGGGCGGCTGTGACTTTTTCGATATGCACTGCGATTCTAACGATTTCTACATTCTACTCCCCACTAGTGTGTTCTGGTTGGC
>NW_016942604.1:0-526 GCF_001483705.2 Eufriesea mexicana | reverse complement strand
AATCTATCTGTAATATCCGTTTTTATTGTCAATTTCGGCTAATATCGTGGTTACCTGACTTTCCTGAATATATAAGGAGGAAAGATTCTACTGACGTGCTATAGTCATTGGGATGCTATAGAATCTGTCTCGAAAATTCAATTTTATTGATATTTTCGAATCCCATCATGATCATTCCCATCATGATCACCTAACTTTCATGTATAAATATGGACGAATTATACTATTGGCGTGCTATAGCCATAGCAAAGGTATAGAATCTGGCAGGGAAATTCAATTTTATAGACGTATTCGACTAATATCGTTGTGAGCGAGATTTCTGGCATAAATAAGGAGGAAATATTCTATTGTCATGCTACAGCCATTGCAATGCTATAGAATGTGGCTGAAAAATACAACTTTATTGACATTTTCGATTAACATCGAGGTGACCTATCTTTCTTGCATATATAAGGAGGAAAGATTCTACTAGCGTACTATAGTCATTACAATCCTATAAAGTCTGGCTGGAAATTTCAATTTTACT
>NW_016942603.1:0-407 GCF_001483705.2 Eufriesea mexicana | reverse complement strand
GCTATAACAGATTTTAGATTTTGAATAGACCTATTCTCTGGCAAGTAGATGACTGTACCTGCCGTTGGATTGAAGGCGTTATTCGATGTATTCACCAAGATATAACAGATTATAGATGTTGCATAGACCTATTCTCTGGCAAGTAGATGGCTGTACTTGCCATTGGATTGAAGGCGGTACGCGATCTATTCACCAAGCTATAAGAGGTTATAGATTTTGCATAGTCTTATCCTCTGGCAAGCAGATGGCTGTGCTTGCCATTGGATTAAAGGCGTTAGGCGATCAGTTCACCAAGCTATAAGAGGTTATAGATTTTGAATATACCTATTTTCTGGCAAGTCGAAGTCTGTCCTTGCCATGGGATTGAAGGCGTTGGGCGACCTATTCACCAAGCTATAACAGATTAT
>NW_016942602.1:0-1663 GCF_001483705.2 Eufriesea mexicana | reverse complement strand
AAGCAATCATATCCTAACCTAACCGAACGTAACGTAGCCGAACGCGAAATAACTGAACCTTACCTGCCGAAACCACAACTGGTGGCCTCCACAGAGCCAAGCTGCCAAGTATAACATACTAGATCACAGTACAGCGCAGGAATCCACCCAATGGCAGTGCGTAGCACAAAAGTCGAAGCCATCATAACTAAACGTAACCTATCTTAACCTAACCAAAGGTAACCTAACCGAATCTATCGTGCCCCGACCGCAATTTATGGTCTCTCCAGAGACGAGCAGAGTATAGTAAAGCAATGAAGATCGCAGGAAACCACCGAATTGCAGTGTATAGGACAAACGCCAATCTCACCCAATCCTAACCTAACCAAACGTCACAAAATTCTACCTAACGCGCCGAGAGCACTATCGCTGCCCACACCAGAGACGAGCAGAGTATGTTACAGCAGAGTAGAGAGCAGAAAGCAAACAAATAGTAATGTATAGCACAAAAGTCAGAGATACCCTCACCTAACCAGGCGAAACCTATCCCAACCAAGCGTAGAATATCTAAACCTAACGTGCCGCGACCACTAATGCTGGCTTCTCCAGAGCCGAGCAGAATATACTAGAGCAGAGTAGAGCGCAGTAATCCACCGCGTTGCAGTGGGCGGCACAAAAGTCAAAGACACCCTAGCCTAACCTCTCCTAACCCAGCCAATCCTTGCGTAACATATCTAAACGTAGCGTGCCGAGAATAACTTTGCTGACCTCCCCAGAGACAGGCAGCACATATAAGAGCAATGCCGAGCGCCGAAGTGCACCAAATAGCGGTGTACAGCACGCAAGTCAAATCAACCCTATCCTATCCTAGCCAATCCTAACATGACCGAATGGTATCCATCTCAACCTAACATGCCGGGAACACTGCTGCTGGCCTCCACGGTGCCAAGCAGAACATACTGGAGCACAATAGAGCGCAGAAGACCACCGGGCAACAGTCTATACCACGAAAGAAGGAGCATACCGAACCGAAACCAAAGCTAGCACAACCTACCGAACGTAGCCTAACTCAACCAAACGTGCAGAGAACACTATTACAGGTCTCCCCGGAGTCGACCAGAGAACTGTAGAGCAATGTAGAAGGCAGACATCCTGCGAAAGCAGGGTATATCACAAAGGTCAAAGCTACCCAATCTTGACCAAACCAACCGTAACACCACCATACGTACTCACACGTACCCTAAAGCAACCTATCGTGCCATGACCACGAATTCTGGCCGACCCAGGGGCGTGCAGAGTACAGTAGAGCACAGGAAATCGCAGAAAGTCACCAAATAGCAGTCTGCAGCACAAACGTCAAAGTTATCCTATCCCAAACTAACCAACGTAACCTAACCAAACGTGACGAGAACACTATTGCCGGCCGCCTCAGCGCCAGGCAGAGCATATTTGAGCACAGTGGAGCGCAGGAATCTAACGAACAGCAGTTTATAGCGCAAAAGTCAAATCACCCCTATCCTAACCTAACTAAACGTAACATAGGCAGACGTGACGTAACCCAACCGGACGTCCCACGAAAGCCATTGCTGGCCTTGCGAGAGTTAAGCGGAGTACGGCAGAACAATTTAGAAGGCAGATATCGCCCGAGCAGTGGTGTAGAGCAAGAAAGATGGTGGTATCCTAA
>NW_016942601.1:0-1846 GCF_001483705.2 Eufriesea mexicana | reverse complement strand
GTAACTCAACATAACGTGATGAGACAATTATTGCTGGGCTCCCCAGAGTCAAGCAGAATATACCAGAGCACTGCAGAAAGCAGAAATCCACCGAGTAACAATGTATAACGTAAAAGTCAAGGCCTTCGTATCCTAACGTAGCCAAACATGACATAGCCGAAAGTAACCTAACTCATACCATCGCGCCCGGAACACTATTGCCGCCCTCCCCAGATACAAGCAGACGATAGGAAAGCAATGCAGTGAACAGATATCGACCGAGTAGCAGTGTACACCACAAATGTCAAAGCTATACTGAGCAAACGTATCCGGACCTAGCCAAGCGAAGCGTAACGTAACTCAACCTTGCGTGCCGAGATCACTATTGCTGGCCTCCCAAGATCCAACTAGAATGTATTACAGCGCAGCAGGGCGCAGAGGTCCACCGAATATTCGTGTATAACAAAAGACAATGCCGTCCTAACCAAACTTTAACTAATCTAACAGAATAAAACGAAACCTGACTCAAACTAACGTGCGGAGGCCACTACTGCTGGACTCCCGAGATTCGAGCAGAGTATAATAGAGCATTGCAGGGTGCAAGAATCGAACGAAATGCCCCGTATAGTACAAAAGTAAACGCTAAAGTAACATAGCCTAACCAAGCGTATCATAACAAAACGCAACCTAACTCGGACTAACGTGCCGAAACCAATACTGGTGGCACCACAGATTCGAGCAGAGAATGCTAGAGCACAGCAAAGCGCAGGAATCCTCCGAATAGCAGTGTATAGCACAAGAGTCAAAGCCAACTTAACAAAACTTAACACACCCTAACATTGCCGAAGGTAATCTAATTCGAACAAACGTGCCACGACCACCATTGCTGGCCTCCCCAGAGAAAAGCAGACACTAGTAGAGCAATGCGTAGATATCGACCGAAGAGCAGTATATAGCACGAAAGTCAAAGCCACCCTAAACGAACGTGGCTCAACGTAACTTAGCCGGACGTAAAATATCTCAACCAAACGTGTCACGGCCGCCACTGCTGGCCACCCCAGATACAGTCAGATGCCAGTAGAGCAATGCAGTGCACATATATCAACCGAAGAGCAGTGTATAGCACAAAAGTCAAAGCTATACTGACCAAACATATCCTAACATATCAAAGCCAAGCGTGACATATTCGAACGTAACGTGCCGAGAATAATATTGTTGGCCCCCTCAGAGACAGGCAGGGCATATTAGAGTAATGTAGAGCGCCGAAATCCACCAAATAGCGATGTATAACAGAAAAGTCAATGCAATCCTAACCTAACCTAACCAAACGTAACAAAACCAAACGTTTTCCATCTCAACCGAATGTGCCGAAACCGCTGTTGCTGGTCTCCCCAGAGCCAAGCAGAACATAATAGAGCACAGCAGAGCACACTAGAGCACAGCAGAGCGCAGGAGTCCGTCGAACAGCATCCTATACCACGAGCGCCAAAGCAATGCAAACCTAATCCAAACTAACGTAACCTAATAAAACGTAGCATAGCTCCACCCAACGTGCTGAGACCGATATTACTGGCCTTCCCAGAGTCAACTAGAGTATATCAGAGCAACGTGGAGCTTAGAATGCCAAGAAATAGGAGCGCCTATCACAAAAGCAGAGGCATCGTGATCTAAACTGACCAAACCCAACCTATCCAATCGTGGTTAACTAAACCTATCTATACGTGAAATCTGTTGCTGCCCACCCCAGGGTAACGCAGAACATATCACAACGCAGCAGGGTGCAGAAATCCAACGAATATTCGTATATAACACAAAGGTCAATTCTATCCTAACCAAACCTATCAAACCTAGCGAAGCGGAGTGTAAC
>NW_016942600.1:319-523 GCF_001483705.2 Eufriesea mexicana | reverse complement strand
GGTTGGAAAATTCAATTTTATCGTTTTCGACTAATATCGTTGTGTGCTAACTCTCTTGCAAAGATAAGTAGGAAACATCCCCTTGGGGTGCTCTAGCCATTGCAATGCTCAAGAAGCAGGCTCGAAAATTCAGTCTTATTGACATTTTTGACTAGTATCGTGCTGAGATAACTTTCTTTCATAGGTAAGGGGGAAAGATACTAT
>NW_016942600.1:0-219 GCF_001483705.2 Eufriesea mexicana | reverse complement strand
CTCTCTTGCATAAATAAGGAGGAAATGTTCTATTGGCGTACTATAGCCATTGCAATGTTATAGAATCTGGAGGGAAAATGCAATTTTATTGACACTTTCGACTGATATCGTGGTGAGGTGACGTTCTTGCATGAATAAGTAGGAATTATTCCATTGGCGTGCTATAACCAGAGCAATGCTGTTGAATCAAGCTGGGAAATTCAATTTTATTGACATTTT
>NW_016942599.1:0-2260 GCF_001483705.2 Eufriesea mexicana | reverse complement strand
ATAACATTGTATAGCACGAAAGTCAAAGCTACCGTTACCGAACATATTCCAACCTAAACTAACCAAACGTTGCCTATCTCAACCTAACGTGCCGAGACCAATATTGCTGGGATTCCGACGGCTAAGCATAATTTATTAGAGCACAGTACAGTGCAGGGATACACCGAATAGCAGTGTACAGCACGAAAGTCTAAATTACCTGGCCGAGGTTAACCTAACCTAACCTAACCTAACCAAATGTAAGCTAACTCGACCTAACCTGCGGCGAGTAATATTGCTGGCATCCACGGGCCATAGCAGAAAACGCTAGAACACAGCAGATCGCACAAATCAACCTCATTGCAGTGTACAGCACAAAAGTCGAAGTCGCATATCCTAACTAAGTCAAACCCATCAAATCCAAATGTAGCCTAACTCAACCTACCATGACGAGCCCACCATTGCTGCCCTCCACAGAGACAAGCAGAATGTACTAGAGCACCTTACGGCGCAGAAATCAACCGCAATGCAGTGAATAATACAAAAGCCGTAGATATCCTACCCAATCCTGGCAAAGCCGAGCCTAGTCGAACGCAAAATAGCCCATCATGGCGAGCTGCGAGCATGGCTGCTGGCCTCCCAATAACAAAGCAGATTGCAGCAGAGCACAGTAGGTCACAGGAGTCCACCGGAT
Organism: Eufriesea mexicana; assembly: GCF_001483705.2. Classification (NCBI taxonomy): domain Eukaryota; kingdom Metazoa; phylum Arthropoda; class Insecta; order Hymenoptera; family Apidae; genus Eufriesea; species Eufriesea mexicana. The sequence goes on along the minus strand of NW_016942599.1, from coordinate 1,587 downwards.
AGCAGTGTAAAGCACAGAAGTCAGTGTAGCCTATCCTAATCTAGCCAAACGTGACATGTCCAAGCGTAGTATAACTGAACCCAACATGACGAGACCACCATTCCTCGCCACCGCAGAGACAAGCCGAATGCTCGAAAGCACATTGCAGCGCAGAAATACACCGCAATGCCGTGAATAGCACAATCGACGTTCATATCCTAGCATAACCTGACCTAGCCTAATCAAACCGAACGTAGCGTAACACAGCATAACGTACAACGACTATTGCTCCTGACCTCCCCATAGCCGAACAGAATGTAGCAGAGCAGTGTAGATCACAAAAATACACCGAATAACGGTGCATAGCACGAAAGCCGCAGCTGTCCTTACCGAACTTAACCGAACCTAATCCAACCAAATATAAACCAACTCAAAATAACGAGTCACGGCCACTATTGCTCGCCTACCCAGTGTCGGGCGGAGTATAACGGAGAAATGAGTAGCGCAGGAATACTCACAATATCAGTGTATGGCACAAAAGTGAAAGAAATCCTGACCATGCCTTCCCAACCTGCCATAACGAAAGGTAACATAACTCAACCGGACGTGCCGATACCACTATTACTGGCCACTCCAGTGCCAAGCAGGTAGTATTGGAGCGCAGTAGGGCGCAGAAGTCCTCCGAATGGCAGTGAATGGCACGAAAGTCGAAGATAATCTGTCCTAACATAACCACACTTGCCCTATGGAAACGTAGCCTGACTAAACCTAAGGCGGCGAGACCACTATTGCTGGCCTCGCCAGAGTCAAGCAGAAGATATTGGAACACAGTAGAGCGCAGGTATCCGCGGATGGCAGTGTAAAGCACAGAAGTCAAAGCTATCCTATGCTAACCTCACCAATCGTGACACACCCAAACGTAGCACAAATCAACATATCATGGCGAGGCCACTCTTTTTGGCCCCAAATGTACAAGCTGAATGCACTACAGCGTCGTAATGCGCAGAAATCCATTCCATCTCAATGAATAGCACAAAAGCCGTAGATACCATAGTCTAACCTGGCCTAACCTAACCTAACAGAACGCAGCACATCTCAAAATAGCCTGCCGCGGCCACTACTCCTGGTCTCCGCATGGCCAAGCAGAATGTAGTAGAGCAGAGTGTAACACAGAAGTCCACCGAATGAAAGGGTACAGCACGAAAGTCGAAGCGTACCTTACCAAACATAACCTAGCCTAACTTAACCAAACGCAACATAACTCAACGTAACGTTCCGCCATCGCTACATCTCGACACCCCAAAGCCGAGCAGAGTATAGTAGAGCAATGTTGAGCGCAGAAGTCCGCCGAATAGCAGCATATAGCACAAAAGTCGCAGTAGCCCATCCTAACCTAGCCAAACGTAACACACCTAAACGGACCCTAATCGAAACAAACACGACCGAACAGCTATTACTGGCCACCCCAGAGACAAGCAGAACATATTAGTGTGCAGTAGGGCGCAGAAACCCGACGAATAGCTTTGAACGGCACAAAAGTCTCAGCTATTCTGTCCTAGCACATCCAAACTTGTCATATGCAAACGTAGCCTACGTAAACCTAACGCG
>NW_016942598.1:0-764 GCF_001483705.2 Eufriesea mexicana | reverse complement strand
CAAGGCGTTAGGCGATCTATTCACCGAGCTATAACATACTATAGATTTACAATAGTCCTCTTCACTGGCAAGAAGGTGGCTGTACTTGCCATTGGATTGATGGCGTAAGGCGAACTATTCACCAAGCTATAACAGATTACAGGATTTGAATATACATATTCTTTGGCAAGTAGATGGCTGTTCTTGCCATTGGATAGGAGGTGATAGGCGATCTATTCACCAAGCAATATCAGGTTATAGATTTTGAATAGACCTATTCTCTGCCAAGCAGGTGGATGTACTTGCCATGGGATTCAACGCGTTAGGCGATCTATTCACCAAGCTATATCAGATTACAGATTTTGAATAGACATATTCTTTGGCAAGTAGATGGCTGTTCTTGCCATTGGATAGGAGGTGATAGGCGATCTATTCACCAAGATATAACATGTTATAGATTTTGAATAGACCAATTCTATGGCAAGTAGATGGCTGTAGTTGCCATTGGTTGAAGACGTTAGGCGACCTATTCTCCAAGCTATAACAGGTTATAGATTTTGAATAGACCTATTCTCAGGTAAGTAGATGGCATTACTTGAGTATTGGATTGAAGGCGTTAGGCGATCTATTCACGATGCTATAACAGATTATAGATTTTGAATAGAGTTTTTCCCTGGCAAGTATCTGGCGGCACATGCCATTGGATTGAAGGCGATAGGCGATCTAATCACCAAGCTATAGCAGATTATTGATTTTGAATAGACCTATCCTCTGGCAAGTAGATG
>NW_016942597.1:0-1437 GCF_001483705.2 Eufriesea mexicana | reverse complement strand
GATTCTACTGGCGTGCTATAGCCGTCGCAATGATATAGAATCAGGCTGGAAAACCAATTTTATTCACATTTTCGACATATATCGTGGTGAGCTAGCTTTCTTGCGTTAATATGGAGGAAATATACTGTTGGAGTGCTATAGGCATTACAATGCTACAGAATCATGCTGGAAAATTCAATTTTATTGATAATGTCGTCTAATACCGTGGTGAGCTATCTTCCTTGCATAGGTAAGGAGGAAAGATACTTTTGGCGTGTTATATCCGTTGCAGTGCTTTAGAATGTGGCTGAAAAACACTATTTTATTGACATTTCCGGCTGATATTGTGGTGAGCAAACTTTCTTGCATAAATAAGGAGGAAAGATACTATTGGCGTGCTATAGCCGTTGCATTGATATAGAATTTGTTCGAAAAATTCAAATTTATTGACATTTTCGACAGACATCGTTGTGTGCTAACTTTCTTGCATATATAAGGAGGAAAGAATCTATTGGCGTGCTATGGGCATTGCGAAGCGATACAATCTTCCTGGAAAATTCAATTTTATTGACATTTGCGACTAATATTGTGGTGAGCTAACATTATTGCATAAATAAGGAGGAAAGAATCAATTGGCGTGCTATAGCCGTCGCAATGCTATAGAATCGGTCTGGAAGGTTCAATTTTGTTGACATTTTCGACTAATATCGTGGTGAGCTGACTTCCTTGCGAAAGTAAGGAGGAAAGATGCTTTTTGAGTGCTATAGCCATTGCAATGATACGGTTTGTGGCTGGAAAATACATTAATACCGTGGTGAGCTATCTTCCTTGCATAGGTAAGGAGGAAAGATACTTTTGGCGTGTTATATCCGTTGCAGTGCTTTAGAATGTGGCTGAAAAACACTATTTTATTGACATTTCCGGCTGATATTGTGGTGAGCAAACTTTCTTGCATAAATAAGGAGGAAAGATACTATTGGCGTGCTATAGCCGTTGCATTGATATAGAATATGCTCGAAAAATTCAAATTTATTGACATTTTCGACAGACATCGTTGTGTGCTAACTTTCTTGCATATATAAGGAGGAAAGAATCTATTGGCGTGCTATGGGCATTGCGAAGCGATACAATCTTCCTGGAAAATTCAATTTTATTGACATTTGCGACTAATATTGTGGTGAGCTAACATTATTGCATAAATAAGGAGGAAAGAATCAATTGGCGTGCTATAGCCGTCGCAATGCTATAGAATCGGTCTGGAAGGTTCAATTTTGTTGACATTTTCGACTAATATCGTGGTGAGCTGACTTCCTTGCGAAAGTAAGGAGGAAAGATGCTTTTTGAGTGCTATAGCCATTGCAATGATACGGTTTGTGGCTGGAAAATACAATTTTGTTGACATTTTCGACTAATATTGTGGTGAGCAATCTTCCTTGCGTAAATAAGGAGGAAAGATGC
>NW_016942596.1:0-953 GCF_001483705.2 Eufriesea mexicana | reverse complement strand
CTGGCCTCCACAGAAATAAGCGGAATGTACTAGAGCGCAGTAGTGCGCAGAAATCCTCCGCATCTCAGTGAATAGCGCAAAAGTCGAGGATACTCTAATCAAACGTGACATAACCTAACCCAACCAAACGTAACCTAAACCAACCAAACCTGCCGAGACTGCTTTTCCTGGCCTCCCCAGAGCCAAGCACAAAATATCAGAACACACAAGATCGCGGAAATCCGTGGAAAGCTGTGTAGAGGACGAAAGTCAATACTATCCTATCCTTACTTCGCCAAACGTAACATAACCGAACGTAGTATATCTCAACCTAACGTGCCGAAACCACTATTGCTGGCATCCCCAGAGCCATGCAGGTCATATTAGAGCACTGCCGAAAACAGAAGTCCACGGAATAGCAGTGCATAGCGCAATAGTCAAGGCTATCGTATCCTAACCTAGCCAAACGTAGCATAAGCATATGTAACATATCTATATTTAACGTACCGTGTTCACTACTAGCCGAAATCCACGGTATTGCAGTGAATAGCACGAAAGTCAAATCTATTCTCACCATATCTGAACAAACCTAACAACACCAATCGCAGAACATCTCAAAATGAGTTGCCCAGGACACTATTGCCGGCCTCCCCAGAGACAAACAGAACTTACAAGAGCACAGAAGGGGGCAGGAGTCAACCGAATAACAGTGTATAGCATAAATGTCAAAGCTCTCATATCCTTATGTATCCAACCTTAACATAACCAAACGTATCATGACACAACCTAACGTACCGCGACCACTATTGCTGGCATTCCCAGATTATAGCAGAACATCCACTGCAGAGCGCAGAAATCCACCACATTTTTGAGTATAGGTCAAAAGTCAAACATATCGTGGCCTAACCTGTCCGTAACTAACCTAAGCAGACGTAAAGTAACCCAACTTAACGTGATGAGACCGATATTGCTGG
>NW_016942595.1:0-2276 GCF_001483705.2 Eufriesea mexicana | reverse complement strand
GACGTGCTCTCCTCTAACGTTTCCTGGATGGCCCAGGAGGGGCCAGAAATAGTGGTCGCAGCTCGCTAGGTTGAGTTAAACTACGCTCGGCTGTGTTAGGTTTGCTTAGGTTGGGTTGGTATGGCTTTGACCTTTGTGGTATACACTGCAATACGGTGGATTTCAGCGCTCTACTGCGCTCTAGTGCACTATGTTTGGCTTTGGAGAGGACAGTAATTGTGGTCTCGGCACGTTAGGTTGAGATGGATAACGTTCGGTCATGTTACGTTTGGTTAGGTTAGGATGGGGTAGCTTTGACTTTTACGCGATACACCGATATTTAGTGGACTTCGGCGCTCTACGTTGCTCTAGTGTGCGCAGCTTGTCTCTGGGGGGCCAGCAATATTATTCTCGGCACGTTATGTTTAGCTATGTTACGCTTGGCTTAGCCAGGTTAGGACAGCTTAGGTTAGGATATCTTTGACTTTTGTGCCACAAGCTGCAGTGCGACGGATTTCTGCGCTCAACTCTTCTCTAGCATGTTCTGGTTGGCTCTGGGAAAGCCAGCAATGGTGGCCTCGGCACGATAGCCTGAGTTAAGTTACGGTTGGCTCGGCTAGGTTAGGATACGTTCGTTTAGGGTAGCTTTGTCTTTTGTGCCGTACACTGCTATTCGGTCCGGACCTTTGCACTGTATTGCTCTACAAGCGACTCCTTGAATCTGCGGAGGCCAGCGTTAGCGGTCGCGGCGCGTATGGTTGGAATACGTTACGTTTGGTTTGGTTAGGTAAGGCTGTGTTTGGTTAGGATGACTTTCACTCCTGTGCTACACATTGCCGTTCGGTCGGTATCTGCGCGACGCATTGCTTTACTAGTATCTGCTTGTCTCAGGGGAGGCCAGCAACTTTGGTAGCCCGACATTACGTTGGGTCAGATTACACTTGGTTAGGTTAGGATACGTTGTGTTTGGATAGTTTATCTTCGACCTTTTTGCTACGCACTGCTTTCCGAATGACATCTGTGCGCTTCTGTGCGACATCGCACTCCGCTTGTCTGTGTGGACTCGAGGAATGGTGCTCTCGGCACGTTAGGCTGAGATATGCTATGCTTGGTTACGTTAGGTTTTGTCATGTTAGGTTAGGATATCTTTGACTTTTGTGCCTTGCACGTCAATGCAGCGGACTCATTCGCCCTCCTCTGCTCTAGTATATTCTTCCATGCTCTGCGGAGGTCAGCAACAGGGACCTAGGCTCGTTTGGTTTAGTTAAGTAACGTTTGCATAAGTTACGCCTGGTTAGCATAGGACAGGCTACATTCGACTTTTTTGCTACATACAGGTATTCGGTGGATTTCTGCACTATACTGTGCTCTAGTACATTCTGCATGGCTATGGGTATGTCAGCAATATTGGTCTCGGCTCGCTAGTCCGAGTTACGTTACGTTTTGTAGTTCTACGTTTCGTTTCCACAGGATAGGGTACCTATGACTTTTCTGCCGCATACTACCTTTCGGTGGATTTCTCCGCTCTACTGTGATATAATATGCTATGCTTTCCTATGAGGACGCCAGGAATAGTGGCTGCTGCAGGTTAGGTTAGGTTATGTTGCGTTCGGCCAGGATAGGTTTGGTTATTGGTTAGGTTTGGTTGGGGTAGCTTTGACTCTTGTGCTATACACTGCTCTTCGGTGGATTTCTGCTCTCTGCATTTCTCTACTATACTCTGCTCGACATTCGGGGGGCCAGCAATACTGGCCGTGGCACGTGATGGTATGTTACGTTACGTTTGGCTGCGTTAGGTTAGAATATGTTTGGTTGGGGTCGCTACGACTATCGTGCTGTACACTGTTATTCGGTGGATACCTGCCCTCTACTGCGCTCTACTCTTGTCTGGTTGTCCCCATGGAGGCCAGCAATAGTTGTCGCGGCACGTTATGTTCAGCTTTCTATGTCGGGTTGGGATATGTTGGTGTGGGTTAGGTTAGTTTATCATTGACTGATCTGCTTTACACTTCGATTCAATGGATTCCTGCGCTCTACTCTGCACTAATATGTTCCGCTAGGCTCTGGGGTCGCCAGCAATAGCGCCTGCGGTATGTTGAGTAGGGCTTTCTGCGTTTGGCTATGTTACGTTTGGTTATGTTAAGATAGTGTAACTTTGACTTTTGTGCTATACACAGCTATTCCGCGGATTACTGCGCTCCTCGTTGCTCTACTATACTCTACTCGACTCTGGAGAGAACAGCAGTGACTGCTGTGGCTCGATAGGTTGAGTTAGTGAACGTTTGGTTATGATAGGT
>NW_016942594.1:0-589 GCF_001483705.2 Eufriesea mexicana | reverse complement strand
TGAATGTATGGTTGTATGGATGTATGTATGTATGGATGTATGGATGGAAGGATGTATCGAATTGTAGCCGTACGAATGGGAGGACTTATGGATGTATGGATCTGTGGATGGATGGACGTATGGATGTATAGATGTACTTGGATGGATTGAGGTATGGATGGATGGATGTACGTATGTATGAATGTATGGATGTATGGCTGTCTGCATGTATGAATGTATGGATGTATATATGTATGGGTGTAGGGATTGATGGATGTATGGATGGATGGATGTATGGGTGAATGGTTGTTTGGATTGGTGGATGTATGGATGGATTGAGCTATGGGTGGACGGATCTACGGAAGTGCGAATGTATGGATGTATGGCTGTCTGCATGTATGGATGTATGTGTGGATGGATGTATCGAATGATGGACGTACCAATGGATGCATTTATGGAAGTATGGATGTGGGTATGTATGTATGAATGTATGTATGGATGGATGGATATATGGTTGGATGGATTTAAGAATGGGTGGATGGGTGGATATATGTACAGATGTATACATGAATGTATGTATGTATGTATGTAAGTATGTATCTATGGATGT
>NW_016942593.1:0-412 GCF_001483705.2 Eufriesea mexicana | reverse complement strand
CGGTTGGGTCGTATTAGGCTACATTTGGTAAGGATAGCTCTAAATTTTGTGCTGTACACTGCTATTCGGATGTCGTCTGCGCTCTACTGTGTTCTAGTATGGCCTGCTTGGCTCTGGGGAGGGCAGCGATACCGGTTTCGGCACGTCGGGTTGAGTTACGCTATGTTTGGTTATGTTCTGTTCGTTAGAGTAAGGCTTGTGTTGCTTTGACTTATCTAATATACACTGCGATTATATGGATTCCTGCGTCCTACTCTCCACTAACGTGCTCCGCTTGACTCTGGGGAGGCCAGCAGGAGTTGTCGCGGCACGTTAGGTTGAGTCATGTTACGCTTGGTTATGTTGCGCTTTTCTAGGTTAGGAGAGGGTGGATTTGACTTTAGTGCTATTGTCTACTATTCGAAGGATTTCT
>NW_016942592.1:765-1398 GCF_001483705.2 Eufriesea mexicana | reverse complement strand
GAAAATGTCAATGAAATTGAATTTTCGAGCCAGATGCTATAGCACTGCAATGGCTATAGAACGTCAGTAGAATCTTTCCTCATTCTTTCTGCAAGAAAGTTATCTCGCCACAATATTAGAGAAAATGTCAATGTAATTGAATTTTCGAGCCAGATGCTATAGCATTGCAATGGCCATAGCACGCCAATAGAATAATAGAACCTGTCCTCCTTATTTATGCAAGAAAGATAGCTCACCAAGATAGTAGTCGAAAATGTCAATGAAATTGAATTTTCCAGCCTGATTCTATTGCACTGCAATAGCTACAGCGTGCCAATAGTATCTTTCCCCCTTATTTATGCAAGGATGACAGCTCACCACGGTTTTAGTTGAAAATGTCATTAAAATTGAATTTTCCATGCAGATACTAAACAATTGCAATGGCTATTACTCGCGAATAGAATGTTTCCTCCTTATTTATGCAAGAAAGCTACCTCACAACGATATTAGCAGAACATGTCAATAAAATTGAATTTGCGAGGCTGACTCTATAGCATTGCCATGGCTATAGCACGCCAATAGAATCTTTCCTCCATTTTTATGCAAGAAAGTCGGCCCACAATGATATTAATGGAAAATGTCAATAAAATTGAA
>NW_016942592.1:0-750 GCF_001483705.2 Eufriesea mexicana | reverse complement strand
AGCTCAACACGATATTGGCCGAAAATGTTAATAGAATTGAATTTCCCTGGCAGATTCTATAGAATTGAAATGGCTATAGCACGCCAATATAATCATTCCTCCTTATTTATGCAAGAATGTTCGCTCACCACGATGTAAGCCGAAAATGTCAATGAAATTGAATTTCCGAGCCACAAGCTATAGCATTGCAATGGCTATAGAACGCCAGTAGGTTCTTTCCTAATTTTTTATGCAAAAAATAAAGTTAGCTCGTCACGATATTAGACGAAAATGTCAATAGAATTGAATTTTCAATGCAGATTCTATAGCATTGCAATGGCAATAGCTCGCCAGTAGAATCTTTCCTCCTTACTTCTGCAAGAATGTTAGGTCACCACGATATCAGTCAAAGATATAAGTAACATTGAGTATTCCAGACACATTCTGCAGCATTGCAATGGCCATAGCGCGCCTTTAGAATCTTCCCTCCTTATTTATGGAAGAAAGTAAGCTCGCCACAATATTAGCCGAAAATGTCAATAAAATTGAATTTACCAGCCAGATCCTACTGCACTGCATTAGCTATAGCACGCCAACATAATCTTTCCTCCTTATTTATGGAAGAAATTAAGCTGGCCACAATATTAGCCGAAAATGTCAAAAAAATTGAATTTTCCAGCCAGATTCTATAGCACTGCAATGGCTATAGCGTGCCAATTGTATCTTTCCTCCTTATTTACGCAAGATAGATAGCTCACCATGATATTAGTA
>NW_016942591.1:0-934 GCF_001483705.2 Eufriesea mexicana | reverse complement strand
ATGTTAATAAAATTGGGTTTTTCACCCAGATTATATATCGTTGGAATGGCTATAGCACGACAATAGAATCTTTCCTCCTTATTTATGCATGAAAGTTAGCTCTCCACAACATTATAAGAAAATGTCAGTAAAAGTGAGTTTTCCAGGCAGATTCTATAGCACTGCAAGGGCCATAGTACGCCAATGGAATATTTCCTCCTTATTTATGCAAAGAAGGTATCTCACCACGATACTCGTCGAAAATGTGAGTAAAATTGTACTTCCCATACAGATTCTATAGCATTGCAATGGCTATAGCACGCCAATAGAATCTTTCCTCCTTATTTATGCAAAGAAGGTATCTCACCACGATACTCGTCGAAAATGTGAGTAAAATTGTACTTCCCATACAGATTCTATAGCATTGCAAAGGCTATTGCACGCCAATAGAATCATCCCTCCATATCGATGCAACGAAGATAGCGCACCACGATATTATTCGAAAATGTCAATAAAAATGAATTTTCCAGGCAGACTCTATTGCTCTGGAATGGCCATAGCACGCCAATAGAATATTTCCTCCTTATTTACGCAAGAAAGCTAGCTCACCACGATATCATTCGAAAATGTCAATAAAATTGGATTTTCCAGCCAGATTCTGTTGCGCTACAATGGTGGTAGCATGCCAATAGCATCTATCCTCCTTATTTATGCAAGGATGTTAGTTCACGGTGATATTAGCCGTAAATGTCAATAGTATTAAATTTTCCAGCCAGATTTTGTAGCATTGCAATGGGAATAGCACGAAAATAGGATCTTTCCTACTTGTTTAAGCAAGAAAGTTACCTCAACTCGACATTATACGAAAATGTCAATAAAATTAAATATTCCGGCCAGATTCTATAGCACTGCAACGGGTACAGCGCGCAAATAGAATATTTCCTCCTTATTTATG
>NW_016942590.1:0-556 GCF_001483705.2 Eufriesea mexicana | reverse complement strand
GTTTGTTTAGGTTAGGTTATGTTGTAATAGGTTAGGATAGCTTCGACTCTTGTGCTACACACTGCTATTCTATGGACTTGTGCGTCCTACCGTGCACTATAACACTCAGCTTGCCTGCGGGGACGACAGTAATGGCTGTCGTGGCTCGATAGGTTGAGTTGTGCTACGTACTGGTATGTATGACTATGTTAGAAAAGGGCAGCTATGACATTTGTGCTATACACCGCTATTCGATAGATTTCTGCGCTCTCCATTGCTCTACTAAACTCCGCTCGATTCTCTGGACGCCGGCAATTGAGGTATCGGCCCGTCAGGTATAGTTATTCTGCGTTTTGATGGGGTTGGCCAGGTCTGGTTGGAATGTCTGACTTCTGAGCTGTACGCAGCTTCTCGGTGGACTTCTGCGCTCTACTGTGATCTAACATCCTCTGCTTTGTTCTGGAGAAGAAAGCAATCTTGTTCTCGGCATGTAAGGGAGTGTTATGCTACGTTCGGTTATGCGAAGTTCGGGTACGTTAGGATAGGGTAGCTTCGGCTGTTGTGCTATGAACTGCTA
>NW_016942589.1:0-1986 GCF_001483705.2 Eufriesea mexicana | reverse complement strand
TTTTATTGACATTTTCGACTAATATCGTGGTGAGCTAGCTTTCTTGCATAAATTAGGAGGGAATATTCTATTGGCGTGATATAGCCACTGCAATGCCATAGAATCTGGCTGGAAAGTAAAATGTTATTGACAGTTTCGACTAATATCGTGGAGAGCTATCTTTTTTGCATACATAAGGATGGTAGATTCTTTTGGCGTGCTATAGCCAATGCATTTCTATGGTATCTGGGTGGAAAACGCAATTTTATTGACATTTTCGACTAATACTGTTGTGAGCTAACTTTCTTGCATAAATAAGGAGGAAAGATACCATTGGCGTGCAAAAGCCATTGCAATGCTATAGAATCTGGCAGGAAAATTCAATTTGATGACATTTTCGACTAATATCGTGGTGAGTTAACTTTCATGCATAAATAAGGAGGAAAGATTCTATTGGCCTGCTACAGGCAATGCAATGCTATAAACTCTTCCTGGAAAATTTAAGTTTACTGACATTTTCGACTAATATCGCAGTGAGCAACCTTTCTGGCATAAATCAGGAGGAAAGATACTATTGGCGTGCTACAGCCATTGCAATGCCATAGAATCTGGCTGGAAGGTTAAATTTTATTGACAGTTTCGACTAATATCGTGAAGAGCTATCTTTTTTGCATACATATCGAGGGTAGATTCTATTGGCGTGCTATAGCCAATGCATTTCTTTAGTATCTGGGTGGAAAACGCAATTTTATTGACATTTTCGACTAATATTGCTGTGAGCTAGCTTTCTTGCATTAATAAGTAGGAAAGATTCTATTGCCGTGCTATAGCCTTTGCAATGCCATAGAATATGGCTGGAACGTACATTTCTATTGACAGTTTCGATTAATATCGTGGTGAGCTATCTTTTTTGCATAAATAAGGAGGGTAGATTCTATTGGCGTGCTATAGCCATTGCATTTCTATAGCATCTGGCTGGAAAACTCAATTTTGTTGACATTTGCGACTAATATTGTTGTGAGCTAACTTTCCTGCTTAAATAAGGAGGAAAGAATCAATTGACGTGCTACAGCCATTGCAGTGCTATAGAATCTGGTAGGAAAACTTAATTTTATTTAGATTTTCGGCTAATATCGTGGTGAGCTTACTTCCTTGCATAAGTACGGAGGAAATATCCTTTTGGATTGCTATAGCCATGCACTGCTGTAGAATCTGCCTGGTAAGTTCAATTTTATAGACATTTTTGACTAATATCATGGTGAGCTAACTTTCTTGCATAAATAAGGAGGAAAGGTTCTGTTGGTGTGCTATAGGCACTTCAATGCTATGGAGTTTGGTAGGAAAATAAAATGATACTGACATCTTCGACCAATATCGTGGTGAGCTGTATTCCTTGCATAAATAAGCAGATAAGGTTCTATTGTCCTGCTGCAGCCTACGCATTCATATAGAATCGAGCTGGAAAATACTATTTTATTGACATTTTCGACTAATATCGCGATTAGCTAACTTTCTTACATATATAAGGAGGAAAGAATCTGTTGGTGTGCCACAGCCATTTCAATGCTCTGCACTCTGACTGGAAAATTCAATTTTACTGACATTTTCGTCTAATATCGTAGTGAGCTACCTTTCTTGCAAATATAAGGAGGAAAGGTTCTATTGGCGTGGTATAGCCATCGCATTTCCATAGTATCTTGCTGGAAAATTCAATTTTATTGACATTTTCGACTAATATCGTGGTGAGCTCACTTCCTTGCATGAGTAAGGTGGAAAGATTCTGTTGGCGTGCTATTCCTATTGCAATGATATTGAATGAGTGTGGAAAATTCAAATTTATTGACATTTTCGACTAATTTCGTGGTGAGCTAGCTTTCTTGCTTTAATAAGTAGGAAAGATTCTATTGCCGTGCTATAGCCTTTGCAATGCCATAGAATATGGCCGGAACGTACACTTCTATTGACAGTTTCGATTAATATCGTGGTGAGCTATCTTTTTTGCATAAA
>NW_016942588.1:0-354 GCF_001483705.2 Eufriesea mexicana | reverse complement strand
AGTCGAAAATGTCAATAAAATTGAATTTTCCAGGAAGATTCTATAGCTATGCAATGCCTACAGCACTCCAATAGAATCTCTCCTACTTATTTATGCAAGAAAGTTAGCTCACCACAATATTAGTCGAAAATTTCAATAAAATTGAACTTTCTAGACAGATTCCACAGCACTGCAATGGGTATAGCACTCCAATAGAATCTTTCCTCCTTATTTATGCAAGAAAGTTAGCTCACCACAATATTATTCGGAAATGTCAATAAAATTGTATTTTCCTCCTTGATACTCAAGCAGTGCAATGGCTATGGCACGCCAATAGAGTCTACCCTCCTTATTTATGCAACAAAGATAGCTCAC
>NW_016942587.1:0-2040 GCF_001483705.2 Eufriesea mexicana | reverse complement strand
GTGAATAGCACTAAAGCCGTAGATATCATAGCATAACATGACCTAAACTAACCAAACCTATCTTAGCAGTTCTCAAAATAGCGAGCAGCAACCGCTGCTACTGGTCTCCGCATGGCCAAGCAGAATGTAGTAGAGCAGAGTAGATGACAGTAATACACAGAATAACAGTGTATAGCACGAAAGCCATAGCTACCCCCACAAAACTTATCTTAACCTATCCTAACCAAACGTAACCTAACTATACCTAACGTGCCGTGACCACGAATGCTCGCCTCCCCATAGCCGTGCTGAATATAGTACAGCAATGTGGGGCACAGAAATTCACGGAAATGCAGTGTAGAGCACGAAAGTCAAAGCAATCATATCTAAACTTAGCTTAACCAAACCCAGCAGAAAGTAACCTAATTGAAGACAGCTTGACACGACCACTATTGCTCGCCTCTCCAGATTCGAGCAGAGTATAGTGGTGCAATGAGGTGCGCAGGAATCCACCGAACAGCAGTGTTCGGCAGAAAAGTCAAAGATATCCTAACCTAGCCTGGCCTAACCTATTCTACCCAATCGTTGTCTAACTCAACATTACGTGCCGCGACCGCTATTGATGGCCCTCATAGTGCAAGACATAGCACATTGGAGCACATTAGAGCGCAGGAATCCACCGAATAGCAGTACATAGCACAAAAGACTAAGTAGCCTATCCTAACAAAGCCAAGTGTAACATAATCAAACGTTACTTCACTCAACCTATCATGACGCGACATTGCTGCTGGCCTCCACAGAGACAAGCCGAATGATCTAGGGCTCAGTAGTGCCCAGGAATCGCCCGTATTGTAGTGGATAGCACAAACGTCGAATATCTCCTATCCTAACCAGACCTAGCTTTACCACAGCAAACGTAGCAGGACTCAAACTGAAGTTCCGCGACCGCTGCTGCCGGCATTCACAGAGCCAGCAGAATATAGCACAGCACCGCAGATCACAGGAATTCAACGGATAACGGTGTATAGCACGAAGGTCAGAACTACCTTAGTCAAACATAACCTAACCTCACAGTACCAAATGTAACCCAACTCAAACTAACTTGCCACAACCGCGAATTCTCACCTCCCCAGGCACAAACAGATTATAGTAGGCCAATTCTGAGCGCAGGAATTTATCGTGAAGCATTGCACAGCGCAAAAGTCGAAGTAATCCTGACCAAACCTTGCATATATTTCCCAGCGATACGAAACTTAACAAAGCTAACGTGCCGAGGCCACCATCACTGGCCTCCCAAGAGTCCGGCAGGATATAGTTAAGCTACGGAGAGCGCAGAAATCCACCGCATAGCAGTGTATAGCACCAAAGTTTGGGACATGGTACCCTAACCTGGCAAAACCTAAACTAACCAAACGTAGCATATCACAACGTAACGAGCCACGAACACCACTGTTGGCACCCGCAGAGCCAATCAAAATATAGTAGATCATAGTAGATTGCAGAAGTCCACCGAATAACAGTATATAGCACGAAAGTCGAAGCTATCCTAACCAAACTTTTCCGATCGTAACATATCAAAACATAACACAATTGAGGGCAACGTGCCCCGACCACTATTGCTCGCCTACTCAGATTCGAGAAGAGTATAGTACAACAATGCGGAGAGCCGTAGTCCACCGAATTGCAGTGTAAAGCGAAAAGCCAAAGAAACCCTAACCAAGCCTTACTAACCTACTTTAACGTAACGTAACCTAACACAACCAAAAGTGGCGGGACCACTAATATCGGTGGATAGCAGTGTATTACGCTGTTGTCTAAACTACCATATCCTAACCTCACCAAACGCAACATTACCAAACGTGGCATACCTCAACCTAACGAGCTGAGACTACTATTGCTGATATCCACAGAGACAAGCAGAATGTACTAGGGCACAGTAGAACGCCGAAATACGCCGCATTCTTGTGAATAGCACAAAGGCCGAAGATATCCTAACCAAACCTGACCTTATGTATCCGAACCAAACGCAGAAATAACCAACATGACGTGCCGCGACCACTG
>NW_016942586.1:0-7545 GCF_001483705.2 Eufriesea mexicana | reverse complement strand
GTGCTGTACAATGCTATACTGTTCATTTCAGCGCTCTATAGTGCTCTAGTAAGTTCTGCTTGGCTCTGGGAATTCCTGCAGCTGTGGTCTCGGCACGCTAGGATGAGATATGCAACGTTCGGTTATGTTACGTTTGGTTAAGTTAGGAGATGGTATCTTTGACTTTTACGCTATACACCGGTATTCGTTGGTCCTATGTGCTCTCCATTGGTCTAATATGCTCCGCTTCGCTCTGTGGAGGCCAGCCATAGCATTCTCGGCACGTTACGTTTAGTTAGGCTACGTTCGGTTAGGTTAGGTTAGGACAGGCTATGGTTGAATACGGTTGACTGTCGTGGTGTGCACTTCTTTTGGGTGGATTTCTGCGCTCTATTGTGTGCCTGTAAGACATGCTTGGCTATGTGGAGGCCAGCAATAGCGGTCTCGGCACGTTAGGTCGGGACAGAACACGTACGGTTGTGTTACGTTTGGTTAGGTTAGGATAGGACAACTTTGCGTTTTATGCAATACACCGCCTTTCGGTGGATATATGAGCTCCGCTGTGCCCTAATATGTTCTGCTTCCCTCCACAGTTGCCAGAAATACTGATCTCGTTACGTTAGGCCGAGTAGGTTACGTTTGGTTAGGTTAGGTCAGGTTAGGTCGTGGTTTCTTTGACTTTTGCACTATACACTGCTATTCGTTCGATATGTGTGCACTGCATTGCATCTGGTTTCCTCTGGGGAGGCGAGCAATAGCGGTCGTGTCATGTTTGGTTTAGTCAGGTTACGTTCGGCCTGGTTAGGCTGGGCTACGTTTGGTTGGTATGGCTTTAACTTTTATGCTGCACACTGCTATTAGGCTAGTATCTGCGCTCTGCACTGCTCTACTACCATCCGCTTGTCTCTGGAGAGGCTAGCAACAGTGGTCGTGGCACGTTCGGTTGAGTTATGTTACGTTTAGTTAGGTAAGGTTTGGTTATGCTTGGATAGGACAGCTTTGACAATTGTGCTGTACACTGCTATTGCGTGGATTTCTGCGCCACCCTCTGCTCTAATATGCTATGCTTTGCGCTGGAGAGGCCAGCAATACTGGTCTCGGCACGTTAGGTTGAGTAGGGCTGCGTTTGGTTATGTCACGTCTGGTTATGACACGTTCGGTTAGGTTTCGTTTAGCAGGGTTGGGATAGTATAGCTTTGACTTCTAAGCTATACACTGCTATTGCGTGGATTCTTGCGCTTTACTGTGCTCTAATATGTTCTGCTTCGCGATGTGGATGCCAGCAATTGTGGCCTCGGCACATTCGGTTTCGCCAGGCATCGTTCGGCTAGGTTCTGTCAGGTTAGGTTACGTTGTCCTTGACTTTTGTGCTTTACACTTCAGTGCGGCGGACTTCTGCACGCTCCTGTGCTCTAGTATATTCTGCTTTACTCGGCGGGGGGGGGGGCCAGCAACTGGGGTCTAGGCACGTTAAGTTGTGGCATGCTACGTTTTTTTGGGCAACGTTTGCCTTGGTTATGTCTGGATAAATTTGCCTTACGCTGTATGCACTCCGATTCTTTGGGTTTATGCGCTCTACTGCTCTCTACTGTCCTCTGCTTGTCTCTGTGGAGACCAGCAATGCTGGACGCGGCAAGTTAGGCTGGGTTACCTTACGTTTGGTTAGGATAGCTTGGGTAGGCTTACGTTAGGATAGCTTTGACTCATGTGCTCAACGCTGATATCATATGGACATGTGTGCACTACTGTGCTCTCTCATATTCTGATTGTCTCGTGGCAGGCCAGCAATAGCGGTCCTGCACATTTGATTGAGTTATGTTAAGTTCGGTTAGGTTAGGTTAAGCTAAGTTTGGTAGCGGTTGCTTTGACTTTTGCGCTGTACACTTCTATTCGGTCGACGACTGCGCTCTGCGTTGCTCTAATAGCCTCCGCTTGTCTCTGGAGAGGCCAGCAAATGTGGTCGGCGCACGTTTGGTTTCGCTTGACTATCTAAGGTTAGGATATATTCGGCTGGGACGGCTTCGACTTTTGCGCTTTACACTGCGATTAGGTGGCTTTCTGCGTTCCACTCTGCCCTAGTACACCCCGTTTGGCTGTGGGGGACCAGCAGTACTGGCCTCGGCACGTTAGTCTGTGTTAAGCTGCGTTTGGTTATGATAGGACAGGATAGCTAAGACTTTTGTGCTATACATTGCTATTCGTTGGATTGCTGCACCCTACATTGCCATATTAGAACCTGCTCGACTATCTGGAGGCCAGGACTAGTGGCCGCGGCACGTCAATTTGAGTGAGATTACGCTTGGTTGGGTTACGTTACGTTGTGTTTGGTTTCGATGGCTTTGGCTTTTGTGCTTCACTCCGCCATTCTATGGTCTTCGGTGCTCTTCTGTGCCGTATCACACTCTGCTCGTCACCGTGGGCGCCAGGAACAGTGCTTTCGACAGGGTAGGTTGAGCTATGTTACGTTCTGTTAAGTCTTACTTGGATTTGTTTGGTCAGGATAGATATGACTCTTGTGGTGTATACTGCTGTTCTGAAAATTTCAGCGTTCTACATTGCTATGCAATACCGTGCTTAGCTTTCGTGATGCCGGCAATAGCGGTTGTGGCACGAAAGTTTGGGTTACGTTACATCTGCTTATGTTACGTTTGGTTAGGTTTGGCAAGGAGAGCTCTGACTTTTGTGCTATACACTGCTATTCGGTGGATTTCTGCGCCCTACTATGCTGTAATTAGCTCTGCTTGGCGCTTTGGCGGCCAGAAAAAGCGGTCTCGGCACGTTAGTTTGAGTTATGCTGCATTTGGTTAGGTTATGTTTTGTTAGGTTAGGATAGGATAGCATTGACTTTTGTGCTATACACTGCCATTCGGTGGATATCTGCGCTTTACTGTACTCTAACATGCACTGCTAGGCTTTGTGGATGCCATCAATGGTGGTCTCGGCACGTTAGGTTGAGTTTAGCTTCGTTTGGCTAGGTTAGGTTATGTCAGACTAGGTTAGGGTATCTTTGACTTCTGTGCTTTGCACTATATTGCGGAGGATTTCTGCGGTCTCCTATGCTCTAGTGTATTCTGCTTTGCTCTGAGGAGGTCTCCAGTAATGGTGTAGGGCCCTTAGGTGGAGTTAGGTTACGTTTGGTTATGCTACATTTGGATATGTTAGGATAGGACAGCTTTGACTTTTGTGCTGTACGCTGATGTTCGGTGGGCTTTTGCGCTCCACTGTGCTTTAATACGCTCTGCCTGGCACTCAGGATGCCAGCAATAGTTGTCTCGGCACGTTAGTTTGAGTTGGGCAACGTTTGGTTAGGATACGTTAGTTTGGGTTAGGTTTGCATAGCTTCAACTTTCGTGGTATGCACTACTACTCGGTAGATTTCTGCACTCTGCTGTGCTCTTATATGTTCATCTTTGCTCTGGGAGGGCATGCAGCAGTGGTATCGGTACGTTAGGATGAGTTAGGCTACTTTGGTTAGGATAGGATGGGTCAGGCTGGTTTAGGTTATCTTTGACTTTTGTGAATTACAATACAATGCGTCGGACTAAAGATTAAGTAACGTTGCGCTTTGTTATATTGCGTCTGGAGAGGTTAGATTAAGTTATCCCTGACTTTTGTGCTATACACAGATATGCGTTGCGTTTCTACGCTCTACGTTGCCATTCAATACCCTGCTCGGCTGTGGGGAGGCCAGTAATAGTGGTCTCGCCCGCTAGGTTGAGTTAGGCTATGTTCGGGTACGTTGAGTTAGTTTGGGTTAGGTTAGGCTAGATTTGTCTTTCGAGGTATGCATTGATATTCTCTTGATTTCTACGCTCTACTGTGCTCTGGTATTTTCTGCTTTGCTCTGGTGAACCCAGTTAAAGTGGTCTCGGCACGTTCGGTTGGGATAGCACCTGTTTGGTATTGTTACGGCAGCTTTGGATATAACTAGTTAGCTTCGACTCTTCTGCTATGCACTGCTATTCTATGGACTCCTACACTACACTCTCCTCTATTATGCTCAGCAAGGCTCCGTGGAGACCAGTAATATTGGACGCGGCAAGTTAGGCTGAGTTAGGTAACGTTTGGTTAGGTTCGGTTTGGTTGAGTTATGCTAGGAAAGCTTTGACACATGTGCTCGACACTGATATTCAAGGGACCAGTGTGCCCTAGTGTGCTCTATCAAACTCTGCTTGCCTCTGGGGAAGCCAGCAATAGTGGCCGCGGTTCGTTACGTTCATTTATTCTACGTTTGTTTAGGCCAGGTTAGGCATGGTTGGGTGATGATATCTATGACTTTGGAGATGTACATTGCTATTTGGTGGCTTTCTGCACTCTACTGCTCTCAACTACACTCTGCCTGGCTCTGGGGCGGACAGCAATTGTGTTGTAAGCACGTTAGGTTGAGTTATGCTACGTTCTGTTAGGCTGTGCTGGTTTGGTTTAGGAGTGGATATCTTTGACTTTCGTGGTATACACTGTTGCTCGGTGGATTTCCGAGCTCTACTGTGCTCTGGTATACTCTATACGACCCTGGGGATCCAGCAGTAGTGGCAGCGGCACGCTAGGCTTAGTTAGGTTACGTTTGGTTATGTAAAGCTTTGTTAGGTTAGGACACCATAGCTCTGATTTTTCCGCTACACACTGGGATTCTATAGATTTCCGCGTTCTAAACTCCTCTAGTATGTTCTGCTTGTCTCTGGGCAAGCCAGCAATATCTGTCGCGTCGCGATCGATTGAATTAGGTTACGTTTGGTTGTGCTACGTTTGGTTAGGTTAGGGGAGGCAGGCATTGGCTTTTGTGCCATGCAATGCCATTCGGCGGATTTCTGCACGCAGCTGCGCTCTGATATATTTAGCTCGGCTATGGGAGGGCAGTAACAGTGATATCGGCTCGTTACGTTTATATATGCTATGTCTGGTTAGGTTAGGCTAGTTAAGGTTATGTTGGGGAATGTTTGACTTTTGCGCTTCACACTGCAACGCGGAGGGTTTTTGTGGTCTACAGTGCTCTAGTATATTCTGCTTGGCTGTTGGGTGGTCAGCTCTAGTGGTGTAGGGTGTTTAGGTGGAGTTATGTTGCGTTTGGTTATGTTACGATTGGACAGGTTAGTCGAGGACAGCTTCGACTTTTGTGCTATACACTGCTATTCAGTGGATTTCTGAGCTCCACTGTGATCTGATATGTTCAGCTTGGATCTGGAAAAGGCGGCAATAGTGGTCTCGGACCCTTATGCTGTGTTATGCTACGTTTGGGTTGGTTAGCTTAAGCCAGGTTAGGATAGGATAACCCTACTTTGTGCTATACACTGCCACGCCGCGGAATTCTGTGATCTACTGTCCCCTAGTATATTACGCCTGGCAATGCGTAGGTCAGCATTAGTGCTGTAGGACGGTTAGGTGGAGATGTGTTATGTCTGGTTATGCTACGTTTTATTAGCTTGGGCTCTGACAGTTTTGACTTTTGTGCTACACACTCCTATTCTGTGGATTTCTGCGCTCTGCTGTGATGTACTATACTCTTCTCGACTGTGGGGAGGACAGCAGTTGCGGTCTCGCCACGTTAGGTTGAGTTAGGCTGCGTTTGGTTAGGTCACATCTGTTTGGGTTTTGCTGGGATAAATTCGGCTTTTCCTCTACACACTGCGGTCAGTGGACTTCTGCGTACTACACTCCTCTAATATGTTCCGCTTGGCTCTGCGGAAGTCAGTAATAGTGGTCTAGACATGTTAGGTTGGGTTAGGCTGCGTTTGGTAATACGTTTGGTTATGTTAGGCTCGGATAGCTTTGACGAATGTGCTGCACATTGCTATTTAGTGGCTTTTTGCGGCATCTGTGATCAAGCATGCTCCGCTTTGCTCTGTGGAGGCCAAAAGAAGTGGCCGCGGCGCGACAGTTTGAGTTAGGCAGAGTTTGGTTATGTTTGGTCGGTTAGGGTTAGGAGAGTGTATCTTCCATTTCTGCCTTGTACACTGTAATGCGGTGGACTTCTGCGCTCTACTGTGCTCTAGTACGTTCTGTTTGGCTTTGGCGATGACAGTAAATGTGGCCTCGGCTTATTAGGTTGAGATAGGATACGTTTCATTATGCTACCTTTGCTTTGGTTAGGTTTGGACATCTTCGGCTTTTCCGCTTTACGCTGCGATTCTACCGATTCCTGTGCTCCACTCTCCACTAATATGCTGTGCTTTTCTACGAGGAGGCCAGCAATACCGGTCGCAGCATGACAGCTTGAGTTAGATTGAGTATGCTTAGCTTAGGTTAGGTTGGGTTAAGTTAGTATAGCTTTGACCCTTGCCGCAACACTGATATTCCATAGACTACTGTGCTCTACCGTGCTATATCATACTCGCCTCGTCACTCCGTACACCAGCGATAGCGGTGGCGGCACGCTAGTTTGAGTTATTTTGCGTATGGCTAAATTTGGTTAGGTTAGGTGTGGTCAGGATACCTCCGACTATTATGCTATGCACTGCAATGCCGTCAATTCCTACGCTCCACTGTGCTCGGGCGTATTCTGCTTGGCTCTGCGGAGACCAGCAATAGCGGCCACGGCTCGTTATTATGAGTTAGGCTCCGTTTGGTTCGGTTATGCTTGCTAGAGTTAGGTTCGTGTAGCTTCGACTTTTCTGCTATACACAGCGATTTTGGGGGTTTCTGTCCCCTACTCTCCTCTAATATATTCTGCTGGTCTCTGCGGAGGCCAGCAATAGTGGTCGCTTCACGATAGGTAGAGCCAGGTTCGTTTGGTTTCGCTAGGATTGGTTAGGTTAGGAGTGGCTAGCTATGACTTTTGTGTTATACACTGCTATTCGTCGGGTGCCTGAATTCAACTTTCCTCTTATAAGTTGAGCGCGGCCCTGTGGCGGCCAGCAACTCTGGTATCAGCTCGTTGCTATTTGCTATGCTGCGTTAGGTTAGGTTAGGAAAGGTTGGGTTTGGTTAGGGTATCTTTGACTTTTGTGCTTTGCACTGCATTCGGGCGTATTTCTTCGCTCTACTGTGCTCTAGTATATTCTGGTTGGTTCTGTGGATGGTAGCATCAATAGTTCAGGCACGTTATGTCGGGTAAGGTTGCGCTTGGCTAAGCCACGATTGGTTAGGTTAGGCGAGAATAGCTGTGCCATTGAGCTACAAATTACTTTTCGTTAGGTTTCTGCGCACTACATTGATCTAATGTGCTCTGGTTTCTTCTGTGGGAGCCAGAAATAGTGGCCGCCGCCAGCCCGGTTGTGTTATGTTACGTTTGGTTAGGTTATGTCAGTTTAGGCTAGGTTAGGATATCTTTGAGTTCTGTTCTTTGCACTGTAATGCAGTGGACCTCTGCAATCTACTGTGCTCTGGTAAGATCTTCTTGGCCCTGGGGAAGCCAGTAATGGTGGTCTAAGCAGTCTAGATTGCGGTAGGATACGCTACGTTAGCTTTAGTTAGGATTGGATGGCTTCGAATTTTCTGCAGCACACTGCGACCCTAGTTGCTTCTGTGCTCTACCCTCCTGTAATATGTTCTGCTTGTCTCTGTGGAGGCCAGCAATACTCGTTGAGGTAAGATATGTTGAGCTGGATTACGTACGGTTTGGTCAGGTTG
>NW_016942585.1:0-1068 GCF_001483705.2 Eufriesea mexicana | reverse complement strand
CATATTCTATCATGACATAGCCAAGCCAAACATAACGTGCCGCGACCACTGTTGCTGGCTTACTTAGAGGCCAGCGGGGTATAGCAGAGCAATGTGGAGCGCAGGAATCCACCGAACAGCAGCGTATAGCACAAAAGCCAAAGCTATTCTCTCCTAACCTAACCACTCCGAGCATAACCATACGGAACCTAACACAGCCTGACGCGTCGCGAGCACTTCTGCTGGCCTACCCAGAGCCAAGGAGGACACGCTTGTGGAGGCTAGAAGGCAGAAATCCATATAGTCGCAGTGTATATCAGGATATCCAAAGCTACCCATACCTAACATAAACAAACAGAACGTAAACAAACATAGCTTAACTCAAACTAACGTGTCGAGACCGCTAATGCATCTCTCTCCAGAGACACGCAGGCCACGCAAGAGCACAGTTGATCGCGCAAGTAACCGTATAGCTGCGTACAGTACAAGAGTTCGAGCTATCCTAGCCAAGCTTAGCCTAGCCCAACCTTACGGAACTTAACCTGACCCAAAGTAACGCGCCTAGGCCACTATTGCTGGCCTCCGCAGAGACAAGCAGAAAATAATACAGTGCAGTAGAGCGCAGAAATCCACCAAGCAACAGTTTATACCACGAAAGTCAATGTTACCCGAACCTAACCTAAACTACCATAACCTAACCAAACGTAGCCCAGCTCAAGCTAACGTGCCGAGACAACCACCACTGGCGTCCCCGGACTCGAACAGAGCATATTAGAGGAAAGTAGAGCGCAGATTTCTCCGAGAAGCTGTGCATAACACAAAAGACGATGCCAACATTGCCAAACACAGCCAAACGTAACCTGACCGAACGTAACATATCTCAACTTGTCGTGCCACGATCGCTATTGCTAGCCTCTCCACAGCCAAGCAGAACATATTAGAGCACAGCAGAGCGCATAAAATCACCCAATAGAGGTGCATAACCAAATAGTTGAAGAAATCCTAACCAAGCCTAAACTAACCTACCTTAACCAAACGTAACATAACACATCCTATCGTGCCGCACCCCAAAGTCGAGTTGGGTAAAGT
>NW_016942584.1:0-213 GCF_001483705.2 Eufriesea mexicana | reverse complement strand
AGGCAGACTCTATTGCAATGCAATGGCTATAGCAACCCAATGGAATCTTTCCACCTTCTTTACGTAGAAAGGCTAGCTCACAGCAATATTAGGCGGAAATGTCAATAAGATTGAGTTTTCCGGGTAGTATCTAATGCAATCCATTGTCTACTGCAAACCAATGGAATCATCCCCCATTATTTGTGCAGAAAAGTTACCTCAACTCGATAGTGG
>NW_016942583.1:0-1069 GCF_001483705.2 Eufriesea mexicana | reverse complement strand
CGTAACGTAATTCAACTTATCGCGCCACGACCACGATAGCTGGCATCCCCAGTGCCGAGCAGATCCTATTTGAGCACAGTAGATGGCAGAGGTAAACCGTATAGCGGTGCACAGCACCAAAGTCAAAGCTTTCCTATCATAACCTAACCAAACCTAACATAACCAAGCGTAGCATAACTCAACATAGCGTGTCGAGACTACTGTTGCGGTCCTACCGAGGGCAAAGCAGTGCTCATTGGAGCAATGCGGATTGCAGAAAGGCACCGAATTCCAGTGCATAGCACAAAAGGAGAAGCTACTATAACCAAACTTGCCATAACCTAACCTAGCCGATTGTAGTCTATCTCAACACAAAGTGCCGAGACCACGATTGCTGGCATCCACGGAGCCAAGCAGAACATGTTAGTGGAGAGTAGAACGCAGGAATCCATGGTATCGCACTGTATACCTTGAAGGTTAAAGCTGTCCGAGCCTAACCCAAACCTGCCGAGCGCAACCAAACGTAGCCTGACTCAACATAACGCACCGACACCGCGATTGGTGCCCCCTCGTAGCCAAGCAGGACATACTAGGACACAGCAGTGCACAGGAATCCACAAAGCAGCAGTGTACTGCACAAAAGTTGCAGCTACGTATGTATCCTAACTCAACGCAACCGAACGTGGCCTGGCTCATCATAACGGGCTGAGTCCACCCTTGCTGGCCTTGCCAGAGCCAAGCTGAAAATATTTGAGCACTGCAGGCCACAGTAATCCACCTAATAGCAGGCGGTGGCGCTAAAGACCTATGTCTCCTCTCCTAACCTAGAAAATCGAAACCTACCCAAATGTATCCCAGCTTACACTAACGTTCCATGACCACTATTACTGTCCCTCGAAGAGCCATGCAGGACATGCTAGGGCACAGAAGAGCGCAGAAATCCAACGAATAGCGGTGTACATCACAATATTGAAGCTATCCTTACAGAACTTCGCCTGACCCAACCTAGCCGAACGTAACCTGACACAATTTAACGTGCAGAGGACACTAATCCTGCCCTCTCCAGAGCCAAGCAGGACATACTAAAGCA
>NW_016942582.1:0-480 GCF_001483705.2 Eufriesea mexicana | reverse complement strand
ATACACTGCTATTCCCTGGATTTCTATGATCTGCTGTGCTCTACTACATTCTGCTTGGCTCTCTGGAGGCCAGGGGCACAGGTCACGGTACGTTATTTTGAGTCATGCTACAGTCGTTGGGGTTAGCTTTGGTCAGGTTCGATTAGGATTTCTACGGCCTTTACGCTACTTACTGCATTGCGGCGGACTTCTGCGTCCCACTGTGCTATAGTTTATTCTGCTTGTCTCTGTGGGGGCCAGCAATGTTGATTTGATCTCGCCGTGTTACGTTGCGTGAGGCTGCGTTCTGATATGTTATGTTTGGCTAGGTTAGGATTGGTTACTTTGGACTTTGTGCTATCCGCTGCTGTTCGTTGGACTTCTGCGCTATAATGGAGTTCGCTGCACGTTTGGTCGAGATAGTCTGCGTTTGGGTGTGTTATGTTAGTTTGGTTAGGACTGGATAGCTTAGGCTTTTCTGCCCTTCACTGCGATTCTACG
>NW_016942581.1:0-504 GCF_001483705.2 Eufriesea mexicana | reverse complement strand
GGTAGGTTAGGTGATGACATGTTCTGTCAGGGTATGATCGATATTTGTGCTACACGCTGCAATTCGGTGGATTTCTGCGCTATGCTGAGCTCTAGTATCTTCTGTTTGGCACTTGGGAGGCCAGAAAAAGTGGCCGCGGCACGTTATGTTAAGGCAGGCTACTCTTGGTGCAATACTTGCCTCGGCTCTTCATGCTGTGTTACGCTACGTTCGGAAAGGTTAGGTTTGGGCAGTTTGTGTGAGGGTACCTACCACTTCTGTGATATACACCGATATGCAGTGGGTTACTGCGATCGGATGTTCTCTATTATTTCTGTTTGGCTCTGGCGATGCCAACAATGGTTGCTTCGGCTCGATGGAATAAGGTAGGTTGCGTTTGGTTATATTACGCTTGGATGTGTTAGGATGTGATAGCTTTGACTTTCGTGGTACAGACTCCTCCTCGGTGGATTTCTGCGCTCTACATTTCTCTACTATGCTCTGCACGACTCTGGTGGCGAGCAA
>NW_016942580.1:0-493 GCF_001483705.2 Eufriesea mexicana | reverse complement strand
AAGCAGGACATACCAAAGCACAGTAGATCGCAGAAATCCACCGAATAGCAATGTACAGCACAGGAGTTAAAGCTATCCTTAACAAACTTACACAGACAAAACCTAGCCCAACGAAACTTGACTCAACGTAACGTGCCGACACCACTATTGCTGGCCTTCACGGGGGCAAGCTGAAAATGTTAAAGCGCTGTAGGGAGCAGAAATCCACCTAATAGCAGACTATGGCACTAAAGATAGAGCTCTATTCTCGTAACCCAACCAAACGTAACATAACCAAACGAATCCTAACTCTACCTAACGTTCCGCGACCACTACTGCAGGCCTACCCGGAGTCAAGCTGAACACGTTAGTAGAGAGTAGTACGCAGAAATATATATAAGCCCTGTGCATATCAGAAAATTCATGGCTGCCCAAACCTAATACAAGGAAGCACAAAAGAGCCTAACATAGCATAAATCAACCTTGCGTGCCGAAACCGCAATTGCTGCCCTCC
>NW_016942579.1:499-737 GCF_001483705.2 Eufriesea mexicana | reverse complement strand
TATTAATACAAGAAAGTTAGCTCGCCACGATATTAGCCGAAAATGTTAATAAAATTGAATTTTCCAACCAGATACTATAGAATTGTAATCGCTATAGCTGTCCAATAGAATCTTTCCTCCTTATTTATGCAAGGACGTCAGCCCACGACTATATTAGTCGAAAATGTCAATAAAATTACATTTTCGAGCCAGATTCTATAGCACTGCAATGGCTACAGCGTGCCAATAGAATCTTACC
>NW_016942579.1:0-357 GCF_001483705.2 Eufriesea mexicana | reverse complement strand
ACACAACGATATTAGTCGAAATTGTTATTAAAATTGAATTTTCGAGGCAGATTCTATAGCATTGTAATGGCTACAGCACGACAATAGTATCTTTTCTCCTTATGTATACAAGAATGTTAGCTCACAACGCTATTAGTCGAAAATATCAATGATGTTGAATTTTCGAGCCAGATGCTACAGCATTGCAATGGCTATAACACGCCAATATATTCTTTCCTCATTATTAATACAAGAATGTTAGCTCGCCACGATATTAGCCAAAATGTTAATAAAATTGAATTTTCCAACCAGATACTATAGAATTGTAATGGCTATAGCACGCCAATAGAATTCTTCCTCCTTATTTCTGCAAGAAAG
>NW_016942578.1:0-488 GCF_001483705.2 Eufriesea mexicana | reverse complement strand
CTACATCATCATTGAGCAGGTTAATTCAACGGCTACAAGGCTCCAATGATGGATGTAACAGGTACCGTATTTTCAATTCCATCAAATATCTGCAGCCAGGACGGTACTATGCATTGATTATCTTAAAATTGCAGCGGATTTTCTGTCACGAGTGGACAAATTGATCCAGCGCATACGCTACTGTGACGACGGCTGTACTCGGTACAGTGTTGTCAACTGCAGATATGTCGAGGGATAATGGATCTGTGTTGTCACATTCTAGAATTGTTAGGAAACGTATACCATCATCCGGCAGGTTAAAAATACGGCTGCGGAGTTCCGTTGGTGGACGTTCTGAGTACCGCAGCGTCAATTTTCAGTGTCCCTAGCCACTAATTTTCTATACATGGATGGTTTTGAATAGCAGGCCAATTTATTTCATGAGCTCAGGAATTATTCCAAACTTTGGAGTTATGTGATTGTAGATGTATCCACGCCTGTTATGTCAA
>NW_016942577.1:0-249 GCF_001483705.2 Eufriesea mexicana | reverse complement strand
TCAGGACAGGTCAGGTCAGGACAGGTCAGGCCAGATCAGTCAGGTCAGGTCAGGTCAGGTCAGGTCACGTCATGTCACATCAGGTCCGGTCAGGTCAGGTCAGGTCAGGTCACGTCAGGCCTGGTCAGGTCAGGTCAGTCAGGGCAGGTCAGGGCAGGTAAGGCCGGTTAAAGTCAGGACAGGTCAGGTCAGGTCAGGTTTGGTCGGCTCAGGTCAGATCAGTCAGGTCAGGTCACGTCAGGTCAGGTC
>NW_016942576.1:0-493 GCF_001483705.2 Eufriesea mexicana | reverse complement strand
AATAGAATCATTCATCCTTTTTTATGCGAGAATGTCATCTCACCACGATATTAGCCGAAAATAACAATAAAATTGAATTTTCCAACCACACTCTATATCGTTGCAATGTCTACAGGACGCCAATAGAGTCTACTCTGCTTACTTATGCAAGAAAGGTAGCTCACCACGATACTAGTCGAAACTGTCAATAATATTGAGCTTTCCAGCAAGAATCTATAGCATTGCAAAGCTTATAGCACGCCAATAGAATCCTTCCTCCTTATTTATGCGAGAAAGATAACTCACCACGATATTAGAACAAAATGTCAATAAAATTGAATTTTCCAACCAGATTCTACTCCATTGCGCAGGCTATAGCAAGCCAATAGAATCATTCATCCTTTTTTATGCGAGAATGTCATCTCACCACGATATTAGTCGTAAATGACATTAAAATTGAATTTTCCAGGACGATCCTATAGCATTGCAATGTCTATAGCACGCCAGTAGAATC
>NW_016942575.1:0-1252 GCF_001483705.2 Eufriesea mexicana | reverse complement strand
ATCCTGCTTGGCTCTGCGGAGGCCAGCAACAGCTGTCTCGCCACGTAAGATTAAGTTATGTTATATACGTTTATGTCAGGTTAGTTTGGGTTCGGTAAAGATAGCTCCGACTTTTATACCCTGCACCGCTTATATAAGGACTTCTGCGATCTACCGCCCTCTGATATGTTCTGCATGTCACTGGAGACGCCAGCAATAGTGGTCGCGGCGCGTTCTTTTGAGTTATGTTACGTTCGGTTAGGTTGTGTTAGGATAGGTTTTGCAAGGATAGCTATTCGGCCTATATCTGCGCTCTGCATTGCTCTAGCATATATTGCTTGACTGTGGACTAGCCAGCAGCAGTGGCCTCGGGACGCTAGGCTGAGGTGTGTGACGTTTGGTCAGGATAGGTTAGTTTGTGCCTGGTTAAGATAGACTTGACTTGTCTGCTACACGACTGATCTGTTCATCTTTGAGCTCTACTCACCTCTAATATGTTCTGCTCGGCTCCGTAGATGCCACAAACAGTGGGCGCGGCGCTGTATGTTGAGTCAGGTTATGCCTGCTCGGCATAAGTTGGGTTAGGTTTGGTTAGGATACGTTTGACGCTTTTGCTGTACACTTCTATTCTATGGATTTCTGCGCTCTACTCTTCTGCATCGTATTCACCGTGTCTCTGTGGGCGCCAGCGAGTGTGGCTGCGGCAAGCTATGCTGAGTTATGTTACGAAAGGTAGGTTAAATTTGCTTGGCTTAGGCTTGGGTAGCTATGTCTTTTCTACTGTACACCGCTATGCTATGTATCTCTGGGATATGCTCTTCTCTAATATGTTTATATGTTCTGCTTGGCACGGGGAACCCAGTAATAGCGGTCCCGTCAGGTTAGGTTTCGGTAGATTTCGTTGGGTTAGGTTTAGTTGAGATGGGTTTATTAGGACAGCTTTGGCTTCAGAGCTATACACTGCTGTTCTGTAGAATTCTGCGTTCTACATTGCTCTGGTATATTCTGCTTGGCTCTCGGGAGGCTAGAAAGATTGGTCTCGCCGCGTTAGCTTGAGCTATATTACGTTTGGTGCGTTTTGGATGGTTGGGGTTATGTTAGGGTAGCTTCGACTTTTCAACTATACACTGCTGACCAATGGATTTCAGTGCTATACTCTCATCTAACATGCTCTGCGTGTCTCTGTGGATGCCAGCAATAGTGTTCGCGGCACGGTGCGTTCAGTTATGTTACGTTCGTATAGGTAAGGTTAGTTTGGGTTATATCATGATAG
>NW_016942574.1:9349-10813 GCF_001483705.2 Eufriesea mexicana | reverse complement strand
GGAGAGGCCAGCATTGATTGTCTCCGCACGTTAGGTTGAGCTAGGTTTGGTTTGGTTTTGTTACGACTGGTTACGTTAGGATGGAATAGCTCCGTCCTCAGTGCTATTGTCTGCTATTAGGTGGACTTCGGCGTCCTAGAGTGCTCTAATATTTTCAGCATGCCTTTGGGAAGGCCAGTAATAGCGACCTCGGCTCAATAGGCAGAGATATGCTATGTATGGCAATGTCCGGTTTGTTTGGGCTAGATTTTGGTAAGTTTTGCTTTTCTGATACACACTGCGATTCTATGGACTCTTAACCTTCTGCTCTCCACTAATGTGACATGCTTGGCTGTGGGGAGTCCAGCGATAGCGATCGCGGCACGTTACGTTGAGTTACGATACGCTTGGTTATGTTACGATTGGCTATGTATGGAGGGGATAATTTTGACTTTAGCGCTAAAGTCTGCTATTACGTGGATTCATGCGGCATACGGAGCTCTAATGCATTCAGCTTGGCTCCGGGATGGCCAGGAACATTGGCGTCTGAACGTTACGTTGCGTAAGATTACGTTCGGTTTGGTTGCGTTATGCCAAGCTTGGCCAGGATAACTTTAACTTTTGTGCTGTACACTGTTCTACGGTGCATCTCTGCGCTCTACAGTGCTCTAGAATGTTCTGCTTCGCTCTAGGGAACGCAGCAATAGCTGTCTCGGCACGTCAGGAAGAGTTAGGCTATGACTGCAATGACTTGTTGGCTTTGGTTAGGCTCGGGTAGCTTTGGCTATTCTGGTACACACTGCGATTCTATGGATTTCTGCGTTCTACTGTCCACTAATATGTACTGCTTTGCTCTGTGAAGGCCAGCCATTGTGGTCGCGGCACGCTTGGTTGAGTTAAGATACGTTTGGTTGTATTACGATTTGTTAGGATAGGAGAGGATTCCTGTGATCATCGTGCCATGGTCTGCTATTACATGGATTCCTGCGCCGTACGGCGCTCTCATATTTGCGCCTTGGCTCTGGGAAGGCCAGCAATGGTGGCCCCGGCAAGTCATGTTGAGACAAGGTACGCTCGGTTCGTATCGGCTGGGATAAGTTTGGTTTCTATAAGTGCAACTTTTGTGCTGTACACTCCTATATGGTACATTTCTCCGCTCTGCGGTGTCCTCATATGTCCAGATTTGATCTGTGGTTGGTAGCAATATCGGTCTCGGCATGTAAGTTTGAGTTATGCTATGTTTGGCTATGATCCGTTGCCTTGGGTTAGATTCGTGTAGCTTTGACTTACCCGATATATACTGCAATTCTATCCATTTCTGCCTTCTACTCGCCACTAATGGGTCCTGCTTGTCTCTGGGAAGGCCAGCAATAGTGGTCGCACACGTTAGTTTGTGTTAGATCAGGATTGGTTATGTTACGGTTGGTTAGGTTGGAAGAGGATGCTTTGACTTTAGTGCCATTGTCTACTATTAGTTGCATTCCT
>NW_016942574.1:0-479 GCF_001483705.2 Eufriesea mexicana | reverse complement strand
CATTGCTCTGCGATACCCAGCTCGACCGCGCGGAGCCATGCAATAGTGGCCGCGGCACGGTAGGTTGAGTTATGTTATGATTTGTTCGGTCATGTTAGGTTATGTTAGGTCATGTTTGGCTAGGATAGCTTTGACTATTGCGCTATACACTGCTGTTCGATGGGTTTCTGCTTGCTAGTCAGCTCTAACATGTCCCGCTTGGCGCTGGGAAGGCCACCAATATTGTTCTCGTCACGTTATGTTGTGTTACACTACGTTTCGGTAGGCTTCGTTAGGTCAGCTTAGGTCAGGATATGTTTGACCTCTTTGCTATGCACTGCACTGCGGTGGACTTCTGCGATCTGCTGTGTTATGGTATATTCTGCTTCGATCTGCGGAGGCCAGCAATTGTGTTCTCCGCAGGTTAGTTTGGGTTTTCCTACGCTTCGTTATGCTACGTTTGGTGAGGTGAGGATAGGATAGCTCAGACTTTTGTGCTA
>NW_016942573.1:0-723 GCF_001483705.2 Eufriesea mexicana | reverse complement strand
TTACGAAAGAAAGATAGCCCACCACGTTATTAGTCGAAAATGTCGATAAAATCGAAACTGCCACGCACATTCCATATCATTGCAATGTTTATAGCACGCCGAAAGGGTCTTTCCTCCATACTTAATCTTGGAAGCTAGTTCACCACGATATAAGTCGAAAATGACAGTAAAATTGAACTTTCCAGACAGATTCTACAGCATTGCAGTGGAAATTGCTTGCCAATATAATCTTTCCTCCTTGTTTATACAAGGAAGTTGGCTCACCACGATATTGGTCGAAAATGTCAATAAAATTGAATTTTACAGCAAGATTCTTTAGCATTGCAATGCCTACAGCATGGCAACAGAATCTTTCCTCCTGATTTATGGAAGAAAGTTAGCTCAACACCATATTATTCGTAAATGTCAATAGAATTGATTTTTCCATCCAGATTCTTTGGCATTGCAATGGCAATAGCACGCCAATAGCATCTTTCCGCCTCATTTACGCAAGAAAGATAGCTCACCACGATATTAGTAGAAAATGTCTGTAAAGTCGAAACTGCCAGGCACATTCCATATCATTGCAATGGTTATAGCACGCCAAAAGGATCTTTCCTCCATACTTATGCAAGGAAGCTAGCTCACCACGTTATAAGTCGAAAATGACAGTAAAATTGTACTTTCCAGCCAGACTCTGCAGCATTGCAGTGGTAATAGCTTGCCAATATAATCTTTCCTCCT
>NW_016942572.1:0-243 GCF_001483705.2 Eufriesea mexicana | reverse complement strand
TTTTATTGGCTTGCTATAGCCTTCGCAATGCCATAGAATCTGGATGGAAAGTTCAATTTCATTAACACTTTCTCGGCTAATATCGTGGTGAGTTAACTTTCTCGCAGAAATAAGGAGGAAAGATTCTATTGACGTACTATAGGCCTTGCAATGCTACAGAGTCATGCTGGAAAGTTCCATACTTTCGTCAATTTCGGCTATTATCGTGGTAAGCTATCTTTCTTGCCTAAATAAGCAGGGTAG
>NW_016942571.1:0-248 GCF_001483705.2 Eufriesea mexicana | reverse complement strand
GAACTTCTCCCACTTGGCCATCCTGGTGTGGTAGCGTGGTGGCAGTGGCGGTGACAGTGCTTTCCTTTTGCTGAGGTTAAGTCGTGTCTCCAGTATCTGGTGTCCACTGGAGGTTCCGTCCTCGTGCACCTTCGAGTTGTGCACCAGCGGTAGTGCTTCCGGAGTGAAGAGCGACTCGTCGATGGTAGATTTCCCGCGCGTTGTCTCAAACGCTGTGACGTCGCACAGCCGTTTCAGCACCAACAGTC
>NW_016942570.1:0-217 GCF_001483705.2 Eufriesea mexicana | reverse complement strand
GTGAATAGATCGCTTAACGCCTTCAATCCAATGGCAAGTACAGCCATCAACATGCCAGAGATTGGGTCTATTCAAAATCTATAGTCTCTTGTAGCCTGGTGAATACGTCGCCCAACGTTTTTAATCCAATGGCATGTACAGCCATCTACTTGCTAGAGAATAGATCTATTCAAAATCTATAATCTGTTATAGCTTGGTGAATTGGTCGCCTAACGCC
>NW_016942569.1:0-257 GCF_001483705.2 Eufriesea mexicana | reverse complement strand
GAAAATGTCAACAAAATTGTGTTTTCCAGCCACAACCTACATCATTTCAATGGCTGTAGCACTCAAAATGTATCTTTCCTCCTTACTTACGCCAGGAAGTCAGCTCACCACGATATAAGGCGGAAACGTCAATAAAATTGAATTTTCCAGGATGATTCTATAGCGTTTCAATGGTAATAGCACGGCAATAGAAACTTTCCTCCTTATTTATGCAAGAGAGTTAACTCACCACAATATTAGTCGAAAATGTCAATAAA
>NW_016942568.1:7796-10168 GCF_001483705.2 Eufriesea mexicana | reverse complement strand
AGCCAAGCATAGCACATTAGAGAGCAGTAGAGGGCAGAAATCCGCCGAAAGCAGTCTACAACATGTAAGTCAGAGCTATCCAAAGATAGCCCCAACTAACACAACTTAACCAAACGTAGCCTAATGAAATCTAACGTGCCGAGACTACTATTACTGGCATACCCATAGACGAGCAGGGTATAGTAGAGCAATGTAGAGCGCAGAAATCAACCGCGCAGCTGTGTACGGTACAGGAGTCGAAGCTGTCACCTACAAACGTAGCCAATCGTAATATAAATGGTCGTAACGTAACACAACCTAGCGTGCCCCGACCAGAATTGCTGGCCTCCCCGTAGCCGAGCTGGGTATAGCAGAGCAACGTAAGGCGCAGAAACCCACCGAATAGCAGTGTATAGCACGAAAGAAAAAGCGATCCAAACCAAACTTGGCCTAACCTAACCAACCACTCGTAACCTAACCAAACGTAGCCTAACACGACCTATCGTGCTTTGACCACTATTTCTGGCATCCCCAGTGTCGAGCAGAGTATACTGGAGCACAGCAGTGCGCAGAAAGGCACCAAATTGCAATGTATAGCACAAAAGCCAAAGGTATTCTACCCTAAACTGACATAACCTAATCTAGCCGAACGTAGAGTAACTGAACCTAACGCGACGCAACCACTTTTGCTGGCTTCCCTGGAGACGAGCTGAATATGATAGAGTAGAGTAGAGCGCAGAAGTCCATAGGATATCAGGGTTTAGCACATATGTCATAGCTATCCTAAACCAACCCAACCAAATCTAACCAAACTAGCTATACATACTAGAGCACACAAGACCGTAGAAGTCCACATAATAGCAGCACACACAACGGAAGTCAAATCTATCCAAACCTAACCCAAACTAACATAACGTAACCAATCGCAACACAACTCAACGTAACGGTCCGAGACAACTATTACTGGCCTCCACAAGTTCGAGAAGATTGTAGTAGAGCAACGTAGGGCGTGGAAATCCGTCGAATAGCAGTGTATAGCAGAAAAGTCAAACCTACCCTGTCATAACCGATCCAAACGTAATCTAACCAAACGCAAAATAGATTAACCTATCGTGCCGAGACCGTAATGGCTGGCCTCCACAGAGGCAAGAAGGATACTCTAGAGTACAGTAGAACACAGAAAACCACCACATAGTAGTGTATAGCACAAGAGTCAAAGACGTCCTAACCCAACCTGACCTAGACTGACATAACCAAACGTAGAATAACTAAACGTAATGAGACTAGAACGTTATCTCTGGTCTACACAGAGCCTAGCAGAACATATAAGAGCACAATATGGCGCACGAATCCACCGAATAGCAGTATACAACACAAAAGTCGAAGACATCGTAGCCAAACGTAACATAACCTAACTTGGACAAACGTAACCTAACATATCCTATCGTGCCTCGACCGCTATTGCTGGTCTCCGCACAGCCATGGAGGGTACAGTAGAGCAGTGAGGAGCGCAGGAATACACCGAACATCTGTGTACAGCAGATAAATCAAAGCCATCCTACCATAACATACCCAAACGTAGCATAGCCGAACGCAGCTTGACAGAAGCTAATGCGCCGAGACCACAATTTCTGGCCTCCACAGCGCCAATCAGAGCATGTCAGAGCACAGTAAAGCGCAGAAATCCACTGGAAAGCTGTGTATATGTCAAAAGTTAAAGGAACGCTCTCGTAACCTAACCAATCTCAACAAAACCAAACGTAACCAAAATCATCGTAAAGTGCCGCCACCATCATTGCTGGCCTCGCCAGAGCCAAGCAGGATATACTAGAGCACAGTAGGCCGCAGAAATCAGCCGCATTGAAGAGTAAAGCAGAAAAGTAGGAGATATCGCAACCTACCCTGACCTAACCTAACCCAACCAACCGTAACCAATCCCAACATAACGTGCCTATCCCACTATTGCCGGCCATCTCATCGCCAAGCAGGGCATATTAGAAAGGAGTAGAACGCAGAGGTCCGCAGGATGGCAATGAATGTTACGAAAGTGAAATATATCCCAACTTATCCCAAACAAACGTAACCTAACCGAACATAGCCTATCACAAAGTAACGCGCCGCTGCCACTATTTCTGGTAGCCCCAGAGCCTAGCAGAGCATATTGGTACACAGCAGAGCGCCGGAATCCACTGAATAGCCGTGTACAGCTCAAAACTCAAAGCTATCCTAACCAAGCCGAACCAAGCCTAAACTAACCAAACGTAACGTAAACCAACCTAACGTGACTAGGGCACTATTTCTGGCGGCCACACAGACAAGCGGAGTGCGATAGCTCATAGAACATAGCAGGCGTCCATAGGATAGCAGTGCGTAGCACAAAAGGCGAAGCTGCC
>NW_016942568.1:0-1350 GCF_001483705.2 Eufriesea mexicana | reverse complement strand
GCCTTGCCGCGACCATTGCTGCCGGACTCCACAGAGCCAAGGAGAAAACAATAGAGCACAGTGGATCACATGGTCCCACCGGATAATAGTGTACAGCACGAATGTCGGAGGCACCATGACCAAACTTAACCTAACATAACCTATTGAAGCGTAGCCTATCTAAACATAATGTGCAGCCACCACTATTGCAGGCCGCGCCAGAGCCAAGCGTAAAATACTGGAACACAGTACAGCGCAGATATCCGCTGGTAGCAGTGTATAGCACAAAAGTCTCAACTATCACATCCTAACCTCACCAAACGTAACAGAACCAAACGTAGCGCAGTAAAATCTAACCAGCCGAGACCACTGTTGCTGGCCTTCCCAGCGCCAAGCAGATTATGCTACAGCACAGCAGAGCGCAGAAATCATCCGCATTGCAGTGTAGCGCACAAAAGCCGTAGATATCCTGACCTAACCTTCCCAAACCAACCAGACGAAACGTAACATAGCTCAGCCTGACGTGCCGAGACCACTATTGCTGGCTAAACCAGAGACAAGCAGAAAACATTAGTGGGCAGTAGAACGCAGAAATATGTGGACAGCTGTGTTCAGCACAAATGTCTAAACTAAGTCCTGACCTCACCAAACGGAACGTATCCAAACGCGGCATAGTTCAACCTAACGTGTCGAGACCAATATTGCTGATATTCCAGGGCTAAGCATACTTTAGCAGAGCATAGTAGAGCGCAGGGATACTCCGAATAGCAGTGTATAGCACGAAAGCCAATGTTAACCTGCCCGAGCTTGACCTACCCTAACCTAACCGAAAGTAGACTAACACAACCTAACGTGCCTAGAATACTACTTCTGACCTCGACAGACCCATGCAGAAGATATTAGAACACAGTAGAGCGCAGCAATCCGCAGATAGGTGTGTACAGACAAAAGAAAGTGTACCCTACCATAACCTAGCCAAACGTAACACAACCAAATGTGACATAAACCAAACTAACATTCCGGGACCACTATTGCTGGTTCCCACAAAGACAAGCGGAATGTGCTAGAGCGCAGTAATGCGCAGAATCGCACAGCATTGCAGCGAATAGCACAAAAGACTAAGATATCCTAACCTAACCTGACCTCAACCAACCTAACGAAACGTAACATACCTCAGCCTTACGTGCCGAAATCGCTATTGCTTGCCTCTCCAGAGCAATGCGGAAAATATTAGAACGCAGTCGAGCGCAGAAATACGCGGAAAGCAGTGAATAGCACAAAAGACATAATTAACCTGTCCTAACAACTCCAAACGTAACAACCACAAACGTAACATGACCGAACGTATCATGGCCCAATCTAACGTGCCAA
>NW_016942567.1:11687-21142 GCF_001483705.2 Eufriesea mexicana | reverse complement strand
GAATAACAGTGTCCTACCTAACCTAACCAAACGTAACCTAACTCAAACTAACGTGCCGCGACCACTATTACACGCCTCCCCAGAGCGGAGAAGAGCATAGTAGAGCAATGTAGAGCACACGGGTCAGCCATATATCCGCGTAGGGCGAAAAAGTCAAAGAGATCATAACAAAGCGTTATCAACCTTCCCTAACGATACGTAACGTAACTCAACCAAACGTACCTAGACCACAGTTAATGACCACCCCAGAGCAAAGCAGAAGATATTGGAGTGCTGTTAGGAGCAGAAATCCACCGAATGACAGTGAACGTCACAAAAGTCTAAGGTAATCTGTCCCAACGTAGCCAAACCTGTCATATGCAAACGAAGCCTAACTAAACCTAACGCGCAGAGACCACTATTGCTGGCCTACCCACGGCCATGCAGAACATATTACAGTACAGTAGGGTGAAAGCATCCATAGTATCACAGTGTAAAGCAGAAAAGTAAATGCCATCCCCTCCTTACCCATGCAAACATAAACTAACCAAATGTAACGCAACCCAACCTAACATGCCGCGGCCACAATTTCTGACACCCAAACAGCAAAGCAGATCAAATTGGAGCACAGTAGAGGAGGGAAATCCACCGAAAAGGAGTATGTGGCACAAAATTCGAAGGTAGACTATCCTAACCTAACCAATCGTGACAGTACCAGACGTAATCAAACTCAACGCAACGTGTAACCGAACACCTGTGCATAGCATGAAAGCCGAAGATACCCTAACCAAACTTAACCTAACCTAGCCTAAACGAACGTAACCTAACCAAACCTAACGTGCCACGACCGCTATTGCTCGCATCGCAAGAGGCAAGCAGGGTATAGTAGAGCAAGGTAATTCGCTGAACTCCGACGAATAGCAGTGTATAGAACAGATGTCGAAGATACCCTATCCTTACCTAACGAAACGTAACCCAACGGAACGCAGGCTGACAGAAACTAACGCGCCGAGACCACTACTGCTGGCCCGCCAAGCGCCAACCATTTGCATGTTGCAGCACAGTAGAGCGCCGAAATCCACTGAACAGCAGTGTAATACGCAAAAGTCAAAGCCATCCAGACACAACGTAACCTAACCTAATATAACCGAACGTAACACAGTTCAAACAACCGCGCCAGGACCGCCTTTTCTGGCCTCCCTATAGACGCGCTGAACATATTAGTGGAAAGTAGAGCGCTGACCGCCTTTTCTGGCCTCCCTATAGACGCGCTGAACATATTAGTGGAAAGTAGAGCGCAGAAATCCATAGGATCGCTGTGCATGGTACAATAGTCGGTGCTACCCCATCCCAACGTAGCCAAACGTAACACAACCTAACGTAGCTTAACTCAACCTATAGTTCCGATACCACTATTGCCTGCCACCACAGCTCCAAGCGGAATATACTAGACGACAGTAGAATGCAGAAATCCAGCGAGAAGCAAAGTACACCAGGTATGCCAAGGCTATCCAAACATAACCCATACAAACATATCCTACCCAAACGTGGTCTAACTCAATTTAAAGTGCCGAGATCACTATTACTGGCCTCGCTATAGTCGAGCAGAGTATGGTATAGCAATGTAGAACGCAGAAATCGACCGGACAGCAGTGTATAGCGCAAAAGTCGGTGCTATCCTATCCTAACCTATCCAAACTTAACATAACTGAACGTAGCCTAACGTAACCTTATGTGGCGAGACCACTATTACTGTCCCCCCCAGAGCCGAGCAGAGCATAGAATAACAACGTAAAGCGTAGAAAACCTGCGGATACCGGTGTATGGCACAAAATTGAACTTTATCGTATCCTAACCTGTCCAAGCTTAATACAACTAAAAGGAACATAGCCTAACACAACGTGCCTAGACCACTATTGCTGGCCTCCAAAAGAGACAAGCAGAATATACTAAAGCACTGCAGAGCGCCGAAAGCCACCAAACTGCAGTGTATATAACAAAAGTGGGAGTAATCCTAAAGAAGCCTAACCTAACCGAACCTAACCAAACGTAGACAGACTGATCTTAAGGTGCGGTGACCGCTATTGCCGGACGTCCCAGCGTCGAGGAAAATATATTAGAGCACAGTAAAGCGCGGAAGTCCACCGTTGAACAGTGTATACCACGAAATCCGTTTCTATCCAAACATAACAAAGGCAATATATCACAACCAAATGTAGCATAACTCAACTTAAGGTCACGCGACCAACGTTGCTGGTGACCTTACAACCAAGCTGAACATATTAGAGGAAAGTAGAGCGCCGAAATCCACTGAATGGCAATGTAGAGCAGAAAAGTCAAAGGTATCCTAACCTAACACAGACAAACCTGGCATAACCGAGCGAAACATATCTCAACCTAATGTTCCCAGCACTATTGCTGGCCTCCCGGTGTCGTGTTAAGCATATTAGAGCACTGTAGAGCGTAGAAATCGTCCGCGTTGCAATGTATAGCGCAAAAGTCAGAGACGTTCTGGCCAAACGTAGCCTAACCTAACATAGCGGAATGCAACAGAACCGAATCAAACGTACCGCGACCACTACTGCTGGCGTCCACAGAGACAACCAGAATATTATAGTGCACAGTAGGGCAGTGAAGTCCATCGTATAGCAGTGCACTGCACAAGAGCCTAAGCTACCTTATCCAAATTTAACGAAACGTATCATAACCAGACCCAACGTAATTCGCACAATAGTGCCGAAACCAATACTGCTATCCTCCAAAAATCCAAACAGAATAAACTAGAGCACAGTAGAGCTCAGGAATCCCCGAATAGCAGTGTATAGCACAAAAGTCAAAGCCATCCTAACCAAACATTGCCTAACCTAACCAAACCGAACGTAACACAACGAAAACAACGGCCTCCGCAGAGACAAGCAGATGTTAGTAGAGCAATGCAGAGCGCAGATATCGATCGAACTGCAGTGTATAGCACAAAAGATAAAGCTACCCTAATTAAACATATCCTAACCTAGCCAAGCCAAACGTGACATACCTCAACCAAACGTGCCACGAACATTATTGCTGGCCTCCACAGAGGGAAGCAGAACACAACACAGCATAGTAGAGCGCAGAAATCGATGGTATGGCGGTTTACAGCACAAAAGTCAGAGCAATCCTAACCAAACCTAACCAAACCTATCCTGTCAGAACGCAACATAACACCACCTAATTTGCAGCGGTCACTATTTCTGGCGTCCCGAGTGCAAAGCAGAGCATATCAGCGGACAGTAGAGCGTAGAAATCCACCGAAAAGCAGTATGTAGCACAAAAGTCACAGGTATCCTACCCTGAGCAAACCAACCGAATCACTAACAAACGTAACATATCTCAGGCGAACGTGCAGAGACCAATATCGATGGCATACATGTAAACATGCAGAATGTCCGAGAGGACAGCAGAGCGCTGAAATCCACCGAAAAACAGTATGTAGCACAAAAGTCAAAAGTACCCTATCCTAAGCTAACCAAACGTGACATAAGCAATCGCAACATAACTCAGCCTAACGTGCCGAGAGCACTACTCCTCGCGTCCACACAGACAAGCGGAGAGCGATGTCGCACTGAAGAGCGCAGATGTCAATAGTATAGCAGAGCGTAGCACAAAAGTCAAACCTATCCTAACCCAATACAGCGTACACTAACCTAGCCGACCATCATCTAACTCAGCCTGTCGTGCTGCGGCCACTGTTGCTGGCATCCCCAGAGCAAAGCAGGTAATAGTTGATCACAGCAGAGCGCAGAAATCCGACGAACAGCAGTGTACAGCGTAAAGGTCAAAGCTACCATCTCCTAATCTAACCAAGCGTAACAAAATCAAACGTAACCTAACTCAACCAAACAAGCCTAGACTTCTATTACTGACCTCCTCGAAGCGAAGTAGAATATACTAGAACAGAGGAGGGCGCATGAATCCGCTGCACAGATGTGCAAGGCACAAATGTGAAAGTCATCCGTACCAAACACAACCTAACCTAACATATCCAATCGTTACCTGTCTCTACCAAATGTGCCGAGACCACTATTGCTGGCATCCCAGAGCCAAGCAGAACACACTAGAGCACAGCAGAGCGCAGAGGTCCACCGAGAAATAGTGTATGCGACGAAAGTCACGGCAATCCGAACCTAACCCAAACTAACGTAACCACACCGAACGTAGCCTAATTCAAACTTACGTGCCGTCGCCGCTACTGATGACCTACCTAGAGCCGAGCTGAGTATAGCAGATCGTAGTAGGGAGCCGAAAGACGCCAGATAGCAATATACAGCGCAAAGTCAAAGATATCTATACTTAACCAGACCTAGCCTAACCTATGCAAACTTAGAGTAACTAAGCCTAACGGATCGCGAACACTATTGCCGGTTTCCCCTGAGACGAGCAGAATACGATAGAGCACAGTAGAGCACAGAAATCCAGCGGATATCAGCGATGAGCACAAATGTCAAAGCTATTCTTACCTAACCCAACATAACCAAACCTAGCGAAACCGAATTAAACACAACCTAACCTACCGCGAACAGTATTGCTGCCCCCCACCCCCCGGAGAGCCGAACAGAGCATAATAGAGCAGAGTACAGCGAAGGAATCCATAGAATTGCAGCGTACGGCAGAAAAGCCAAAGGGATCCAAACCTAACCCAAGCTAACATAACCTAATCCAACGTAGCTAAGCGCAACGTAGCCTGCCGCGAACATTGTTTCCGGTCAGCCCAGTGTCTTGCAGACTAGAGCAGGGAAATGTTGAAGGCAGGAATCCACCGAGCAGCTGCGTATACCACGAAAGCCAAAGCTACCATAACCAAGCATAACCTAACCTAACATAACAAAGCGTAACCTGACACAACCTGACGCGCCATACCACTATTTCTCGGAACCCGAGAGACGAACAGAGTACAGTGTAGCAATGTAGCGCGCAGAAATCCACCGAATAGCAGTGTACAACACAAAAGTCAAAGCTATTACACCCCATCATATCCAAACGTTATATAGCCGAGAGCAACGTAACTTAACCTAACGTGCCTAGAACACTATCGCCGGCCTCCCCAGAGCCAAGCAGAATCTACAAGAGCAGAGTAGAGCGCAGAAATCCACCAAATGTCAGTGTATAGCACAAAAGCCATAGATATGCTAATCTAACCTGACCTAACCTAACCTAACCTAGCGCAGAATGTCTAAACCTAACGAGACGAGACCCCTGTTGCAGGCCTCCCCAGAGCCAAACAGTACATGCTAGAGAACAGTAGAGCGCAGAAATCTCCGAAAAGCCGTGTGTAACGCGAAGGTCAGTGCCATACGAGCCGAAAATGGCTTATCATAACCTAACGAAACGTAACATAATGCAACCTATCATGCGACATGAGCTATTGCTCGTCCCCCAGGGCCGAGCAGAGTATAGTAGAGCAACGTAGAGTGCAGAAATTCTACGAATTGCCGTGTATAGCACAAGAGTCAAAGCTAGCCTGTCCTTACCCAACCAAACGTAACATAACAAAACGTAACATAACTCAGACAAACGTGCCGAGACGAATACTGCTGGCCACCCAATAGCCAAGCAGAATACACTAGAGCATAGTAGCGCGCAGGAACCCACCGAACAGAAGTGTATGGCACAAAGGTCAACGTCATCCTGACCAAACATGCCCTAACCTAAGGTAACCGAACGAAACATATCCCAGCCAAACATGCCATGACCGGTATTGCTGGCCTCCCCAGAGACACACAGTTCATATCAGAGCACGGCAGAGCGCAGAAATCCAACGAATAGCAGCATGCAGCACAAAATTTAAAGCTATCCTTTCCTAACTTAACCAATCGTAACATAACAGTTCGTAACCTAACTAAAAGTAACGTGCCGAAACTACTATTGCTGTCCCCCCGAAAGCCAAGCAGAGCATATTAGAGTGCAGTAGAGCGCAGAAAAAAACGGGACAGCTGCTCATGGGCAAAAGTCAGAGCTGTACCATGTTAAAATTGCCAAACCTCACCTAACCATACGTAACGTAACTCAATGGAACGTGCCGCCACCGCCATTGCTGGCGTCCTCGGAGAAAAGCGGGTTGTAGTAACGTACAAAAGGGCGCAGGAGGAGTCCATAGGTATACTATAGGAGTCCAAACGTAACCGAGCTCAACCTAGCGTGCCGCCACCACTATTGCTGGCCTCCACAGAGCCAAGCAGTACTTACTAGAGGTGAGTGGGGCGTAGAAATCCATTGGATCGCAGCGTGCAGCAGAAAATTCAAAGATATGCAAACCAAACCCAAGCTAACGTAACATAACCTATCGCAGCCGATCACTACGTAACGTGCCACGGCCACTACTGCTGCCCTCCCCCAGGGTACAACAGATTTGGGTAGAGAACGGTGAAGTGCAGGAATCCTCCGAATAACTGCGTATAGCACAAAGTCGAAGCTACCCTAAGCAATTATATCCTATTCAAGCCGAACCAAACGTAAAATGACGCAACCTATCGTGCCGCGGCCACCATTTCTGACATCCCGAGAGTGGAGCAGAGCATAGCAGAGCAATGGAGAGCGCAGGAATCCACCGAATAGCAGTGTAGATCACAAAAGTGGACTTTATCCTATCCTAACATATCC
Source organism: Eufriesea mexicana (assembly GCF_001483705.2). Taxonomy (NCBI): domain Eukaryota; kingdom Metazoa; phylum Arthropoda; class Insecta; order Hymenoptera; family Apidae; genus Eufriesea; species Eufriesea mexicana. The sequence goes on along the minus strand of NW_016942567.1, from coordinate 14,527 downwards.
AATCGTAATATAAGCAAACGTAACATAACTTAACCTAACGTGCCGATGCAATTATTCCTGGAGTCCACAGAGACAAGCAATGTGTCGTAGCGCATTGAAGAGCGCAGAAGTCCAAGGAATAGCAGTGTGTAGCACAAAGGTTTAAGATACACTAGCCTAACACAGCGTAACCTAACCTAGCCGAATATAACCTAACACAGACTAATTTGCCGAGACCACAATTACTGCCCTCAACAGGGCCAAGTAGAACATATTAGAGTGTAGTAGAGCGCAGATATCAATAGAATCGCAGTGCTTAGCAGAATCGTCAAAGCTACGATATCCTAACATGTCCATACGTAACATAATAGAACGCAGCCTTCCTCACACTAATGTGCTGAGAGAACTATTGCTTGGCTACCCAGAGCCAGGCAGAATTTACTGGAGCGTAGTAAAGCGCAGCAATCCACCGCACTTCTGTCTGCAGCACAAGAGTGTAGGATACACTAATCTAACCTGCCCTACCCTAACGTAACCGAACGTAGGCTAACCAAGCATAAAGGGCCGAGAATAAAATTGCTGGCCTTCACAGACTCAAGCACAGCATGCTAGAGCAATGTAGAGCGCAGAAATCCACCGACTGTCGGTTTATGGCACAAAAGTCGGAACTACCCTATCCTAACCTGGCCAAACGTAACATGACTGTACGTAATTTATCTCAACCTAACGAGCTGAGACCGCTTTTGCTGACCTCCCCAAAGCCAAGCAGCACATACAAGAACTCAGTGGATTGCAGAAATCCACCGAGAAACAGTGTACACCACGTAATTCGAAGCAATCCAAACATAACCCAGAGAAACATAAACAAATCAAACGTAGCCTATCTCAGCCTAACGAGCCGATATCACTATAACTGGCCTCCCCAACGACAAGCAGATTATTGCAGAGAAATATAGGGCGCACGAACCAACGAAAAGCAGTGTACAGCATAGAAGTCGAGGCTATTTTGTCCTAACATGACCAAACGTAACATAACCTAACGTAACCTAACACAAGCCAACGTGTCGAGACCGCAATTGCTGCCCTCCACAGAGACAAGCAGAATATACTAGAGCACAGTGAAACGCAGATATTCTCCGAATTGCAGTGCATAGCACAAAAGTAAAGGCTAACCTGGCCAATCGTAGCCTAACCTTACTTCATCGAATGTAACTTAACAGAACCTGACGTGCCGCGACCGCGGTTGCTGGCATGCACAAGGTGAAGCAGGACATGTTAGAGTAGCGTAGAGCGCAGAAGGCCATAGAACGACAATGGTCAGCAGAAAAATCAATACTATCCTTACCTAACCCAGGCTAACCTGACCTAATCAAGCGTAACTTAACCCAACCTAACGCACCGAGACCACTATTGCTAGCATCCACGAAGCCACGCAGAATATACTAGAACGCAGCAGAGCGCAGTAATCCGCCACACTGCAGTGTACACAACAATGTCAAAGATATTTTAACCTATCATTTCCAAACCAAACCTAATCGGACGTAGCTTAACTAAGCGCATCGTGCAGCGAACATATCTGCTGGACACCCGGGAGTCGGACAGAGTGCAGTAGAACAATGTAGCGCGCAGAAATCCACCGAATTGCAGTGCATAGCCCAGGGGTCACAGCTACACCATCCGAACCCATCCAAACTTAACAAAACCAAACGCAGTCTAACTCAGACTAACGTGCCAAGTCCAATACCGCTTGCTACCCAAGAGCCAAGCAGAATTTACTAGGGTACAGTAGATCGCAGATATCTTCCGAATATCGGTGTGTATCGTAAAAGTCAAAGCTATCCTATCCTAACCTTACCAAATGAAACATAAACAAAAGTTATCTATCTCATGCTTACGCGCCGGGAACATTATTGCTGGCCACCCCAGAACCAAGCAAGGCATACTAGAGCGTAGTAGAGCGCAAAAACCAGCCGGAAAACAGTCTATTCCAAGAAGGTCAAGGCAGTCCAAACCTAACCAGAGCTAACATAACCTAACGGAACATAACCTATATATGCCTGTCGTACCGAAACCACAGCTACTGGCGTCCCAGAGTCGAGCAGAGTATAGCAGAGCAACATAGAGCGCAGGAATCCGTCGAATAGCACTGTATAGCACAAAAGACAAAGCTATCCTCTCCTAACCTATCCAAACGTAGAATAACCAAAGGCAACCAAACTTAACTTAACGTGCTGGGAATAACATTGGTGGCCTCCACAGAGCGGATCAGGATATACTAGAGCACAGTAGGGCGCAGAAATACATCGAATGACAGTCTACAGCACAAAAGTATAAACTACCCTCCACAAACTTTGCCTAACACGTCCTAACAGAACATAACCTGTCTCAACCTAACGAGCCGAGATCGCTATTTCTGCCCTCCCCAGTACAAAACAGGACATACTGGAGCACAGCAGAGCGCAGAAGTCCTCCGAATAGTGGACTACGTGAACATTTAAGCTATCCTAACAAAACATTGCCTAACCCAACCTAACCGAACGGAATCTGACACGACGTATCGTTGCCGAGAGCTCTACTGCTGGTCTTGCCAGAGCCAAGCTGAAAATATTAGAGCGCTTTAGGGCGCAGAAGCCCACCTAATAACAGACTATAGCACTAAAGTCAAAGCTGCCCTCTCCTAACCTAACCAACCGCAAAATAACGGAACGCAACCTAACTCAACATATCGTGCCGCGACCACTATTGCTGGCCTCCGCAGGGACAAGCAGAACACATTAGTGGAGAGTAGAACGCAGAAATCCATAGAATCGCATGGCATATCGGAATTGTTAAAGCTACCCAAACCTAACCCAAACCAAGAG